>NC_052501.1:59000875-59300875 GCF_016617805.1 Bactrocera tryoni | reverse complement strand
CTCCCCCCTTAAGCGTATTTTCTATTTAACATAATACTACAATTTTTTGTTCAAATTTGAGAAAATATTCCCTTAGACCAAATGAAGAATAATAAGAATACAGATTACGACTCTTGTGTTTTGAGCTTTAGAGAATTTTACAATATCACCTTTAGTAGTGCAAACAGTAATAGCATCTTTACCATATAATACTACTACAACACATTCATTCTCAAGGTCTTGTTAGCAGATGGGACATCGGCAATCGCTTAGCTTTTAATAAGAGAAACATGAACTTTTAACAAATTAAAAAACTCCTTAAGCTTGTGTAAAAACAGGATATCCCATTAAACATAATGAATGACTTCGAATATAATTTCGCATTTGAATTCCAGGTAAACATAGTCAACCGAACTCAATAAATGTAGCTTGCCAATAACAATAATTTTTGCACTTAATTTTAGCAATATGCTGAAAGTATTCAGACCCCCCTTAAAACATTTAGAACTGATGTTGTACAAAGAGCTACTCCAGCTGAAGATCAATACAATTTTAAATTGGATAATACCGAATCTAGCGAAATACGGTAAGTGTTTTCAAATGATTTATTTAAAAATTAATATACTATAGATATATTCTGGCATATTTTGAAATATCGTTTTAAAATTATTAATCTTAATTTAAGGTAAAATGTTATTTTCCTTAAGTTAGAGATATAATACAAAATAATACATTATTTATCTACAGAATAATATTGACAATATTGAGATGTAAAGAAGCAAAGGTTAGAAACTAAAACGTTACAAGAAATATAAGTTGTTAAATCTTTAGCTGAATTGACGACAAAAAATTCTTTAGAAAATACTGCATTGTTGTACAGTCTACACCGTAAAGGTGTGAAACTGAATTACATAAGTAATTGAGAATATTAAAAGTTTCAATTCAGTAATAGAAATATATACTTGCTGTTTTAATTAGTTTGTAACATTTGGAATTAATCTCCAATTGGTTGATTTTATTGTAAAACGTGAATCGCGTTGCTAATAAAAGTGGACATAAATTTTTTATGACAACGTACAATGGCTTAAAGTTATTTCATACAGGTACTTAGAATGCTGTAATACAAATACCAAAATCAAAAATAAATTTAATATGAAACATCAGTTTAAAACGGTTTAATTCATTTTTTTCAACATTTTATATAATATAAAAGCATTTAATAGTCATATAATTTAAAAAAAAAATTGTATTTTCTTGTTCCCGTAACCGATGGTGGTAAGCAAGATTTTTCTGCTAAAAATTATCTGAAATCCAAATACCAAAAAAACGTGTTTCAAACAAAAACAAAAAAAAAAGCTGGCGACATCTCTCAGTTACTATATTGTAATGGATTTACTAGATCAAAACGTCTATGTTGAAACTCCACTTTCGAATTCGATCACTGGATTGTTAAAGAAATTTAAATCTTCTTATAATCCATACTTGGCAGCACTTCAATTTGAGTAGATCATTGCAGGCGGAGATTGCCGAATCTAGCAAACAGTTTCGCTATTTGTGGGATTCTCGTAAATTACCTTAAATTCTCTTT
The DNA here is from genome assembly GCF_016617805.1 of Bactrocera tryoni. Lineage (NCBI taxonomy): Eukaryota > Metazoa > Arthropoda > Insecta > Diptera > Tephritidae > Bactrocera > Bactrocera tryoni. Next base: position 59,299,308 of record NC_052501.1, on the reverse strand, counting down.
TGTTCTGGTATTTGTGTTCGCCACAATATGATATCCACTCAACTTTATAAACATTCATATAAGTATTTGTGGTTTGCTGGACACTTTTTAACCACTCTTTGTTGAAAGATATGGCAGCTTTTATATTAAATTAATTTAATCTAATAATATATTATTTTCTACTTTTTCTTAATTTGTAAAATACGTTATATTTACATAAATGTTCATATAACATTATTTAATTTTTAAGCAATAATTGCAAGCATGAATAATTTTCGTCTTTGAATCGTAATTTTATGAAAACTAATTATTCGCACTATATTTATTTATAATATTATAACTGCATAGGCACAATCTGTTTTTGATTTCCCAAACCTTAGAGGTTAGCAAATTACCCAAACAACTGCCATGATTATATATTTATAAATTTGCTACTTCTCCCCAAAAAAACCGTCTCTTGTAAAAAACGTACAGAAGAAAACAAGAACAAACATACGGGAAAAACAATAATTTTCTGGGTATAACACGGAACTACTTTATTTAATAAAAAATCTTAAATCGAAACTTCGAAGGCAAATATTTCTATTTTGGAGGCTAACTTCGAAAAATGGGAAAATTAATTTTTACATATTACTCAAAGACTCGAAAATTTATTTGGTCCAATACTCAGAAAAAATTTCGTTTACTGTTAAGGATAGCTTTGTTATTGCATATGTAGTACATTTTAATATTCTTGTTTACAATAGGTTGTATTGTAGAGAAGCAGCAAATTTTCATTTGACCATTTAAGTCTAGCTTAGTGTTGAACAGTGTAGTAATACTATATATGAGTTGATATCATATCAATGATTATTAGTACTTATCAGACTTACATGTATTGAAGTCATCTCTTTATATATTCTTTTTTCAGTTTAATAGTTTTATGCGTTTTTATTTTAATTAATTTAAATTTGAAATAACTTGTAAGAGAAAACTAAATATAAAGTTAGTATTCACATAAAAAAAAAAACAAAAAATATATATATAAATTAATTTTAACTAATTACAATTATTACGTTTTATAGATTAATTTCGAAAAGAACTGATAATCGGGTTTTCAGTAGCACCCAGACTAGTGGCTTAAAAAGAGAATCAACCAGCGTAACGGTGGGTGAAAATGTGTTATTTTATGACAATGTTCTCGATATTGCCGGTATACGCGATCCTCGAACTGGTAACAATATTACAGTCAGACAAGCTATTAATTTGCGGATTTTGGACGTACGTTCAGGCAAAATGGTGTTAAACGATAAGAACATTCCTTTGGAAACAGCAGCAGAACTAGGATTTATTGACACAAAATTGTCACAGTATTTGCTAAAACCTGGCCCCATTAGAGATTCTAAAGGGCGAGAACTATCGTTATTGGAAATAATACAGAGTGAGATAAATGAAGCAGAATCAAAGCTTGAATCTTCCGAAAAGCAAATTCAGAACACGTCTAACAATGAAAAAATCATAACAAATTCCCAGAAAATTCTGGAGACTTTAGAACCAAAAAAATCTTTAAGTTTGTCTGAGGCACATAATCAAGGATATATGATAAAGCATGAGTCAGTAACAATCAAATCAAGTGCATTATGCTTAAGCGATGCTATTGCTCACGGACTCGTTGATGCGGCAGGATGGATATCAGATCGTAATTCTGGAGAAAAATTTAAACTCGACCTCGCCGTAGAAAATCAATTAATAGATCCCAATATTGTTGAAGTGGTAGATACAAAGAATGATATAAAAATTTCGGTAAAAGAAGCTCTTAAACTTGGTATTCTAAATTCTAAAACGGGACGTTTTTTAAATGAAGCTACAAAAGAAAAGTTAACATTTACAGAGGCTAAAACTCGAAAACTTATTGTGAAGCCATATACATTGAAAGATGTGGTTGATTTTAATTTGCTAGATAATAACGATAAAATGTATAGTCCAATGCGTCGAAGTAAATTAAATCTAATGGAAGCGATCAGGTTTGGGGTTTTAGACTACAATAATTTAAAATGCATTAGTAAAGTAAAGGGAGAATTAATTACATTACAGGAGGCAATAAAAGATGGAATTATACTACCAACAGAATATAAGTACAGGGATTTTATGACTGGAGAAGTAATAACTATACCAGAGGCAGTCGAGCGTGGTCTTATAAGTTCGGTGTCACAAAAGTCCATTTTTAATATAGATGGTTTTAAAGATTTAAGAAGCAATGATTTTGTTAGCTTTAATATGGCCTTATCTCGTGATATTTTATGTAAAAAAGGGCCAAGTTTCGTTCTAGAAGTTAGTAAAAATGAGTATGTACCTTTAGACGTGGCGGTAACCAGAAATATGGTGAGACAAGAAGTTTACGAAATGTTTACTAAATGCATCGGTGTGCACGACGCGAGAGGAAATGAATTAACTGTTATTGATTTATGTTACCATAATTTAATAGACCCTAAAATTGGATACTTACTGGATCCAAAGACTGGAAAAAATGTGCCTCTTGATTTAGCTATTGAAAAGAAATTTATTTCACCCGAAGGTGCTTTATTTCTAAGTAGCTTATTAAATATAACACTGACAACCGAAACTGTAACACGAACAGTTAATAGGTACGTTTCAATACAAACTACCAATCAGGACACACAGGAAACAATTTTAACTTTTGCCGATGCTGTTAATGAAGGCTTAATTGATGAAGACCGCCAATTGTATCAGGACCGTAAAACTGGAAATGTTTATTCAGTACAGCAAGCTCTGTCTTATGGTCTCTTAATTCCAGATTTAAATGATGAGATACCAGGGCAGAATACGTCTCTAAATATTACAAATATATCTAAAAGTGATAAACTTTTGCCAATAGAAATTTATGAGAAAGAAAAATCTGACTACAGAAATATTAATAAAGATGATTATAAACGTTTTAAAATTGAACATCCTTCTGAAAGAAAAAAAAAATTGAAAGACGTCCAAACAGTTAACGTTCCTACTAAAATAACCAAAGCTCAAAATATTCCAATTGTCGAAAACACATCCCCTACTTCCAATCAGATGGATGTAACCTGGCGCGAAGATGAATGCCCTGATCCACTTCAAATTGCCCCAGGAATAATTTTTGATCCCTCAACGATGTTAGTGATTTTTACAGAAACAGGTCAGTCTCAAAATATATTTGAGGCGGCGCTGGAAAGTAAATTCGATGAAAATATAGTAAGCATTTTTGATACTTTTGCAAATGAGGAAGTTTCTGTTAAAGAAGCAGCCAGCCGTAAAGTTTTTAATTATGTAGACAATATGATTTTGACCAAATGTGGAGAATTTAAATCAATTGTTGAAGCTATGAAAATTGGATTAATAAAAGTTTCTGGAACACCACTTATTCCCATAGAAGATGCCTTACAAACACTTCGATTTATCACTGATCCGCGAACTGGCGAAAAAATTCCTGTTGAAGTAGCCTACGAACGAGGTATTGTTCCTCTAAGTAGTGTAAGTAGCATTTCGATGCAAAAAATGCGAAAAATTATCTTAAAGCCCATAGATGCTTTACAAAAAGGTATTATTGACGAAGAGACCAAAGATATCCTTGAAGATTTCTCCAAACAAAATGATTTAACAATCACACAAGCTTTAGATATTGGACTTATTAATGGGCAAATGGGTAATATATTAGATACACAAAGAAATCGGATTTTAAATATAAAACAGGCTGTTGAAGCAGAACTTATTGACTCAAAAACAAGTAATCATATACTAGTACCACTAGCGAAGAGTTTATCAATACCGAAACTTCTAGCCCAAGGTCTTATAGATAATGATTGCCAAAAAATAATACATCCTGATAATGGTTATCTACTTAATATTAATGAAGCTATTATTTGCGATATACTTGATCCTCTTTCAGAGATTATTAAACCAAAGAAGTATACACTTCAAGAAGCATTAAAAAGTGGGATAGTTGATGGCATAAACTCTGTTTTCAAAATAGGTAATAAAACTTTCAATTTAACAGAAGCTATTCATGAAGAATTGTTTGATTTAAGCTATGACATGCATTCTTCCACAACGTTGCCACCCATAGCAATGACATTTCCTGTTGCCGTTGAGAGAAAACTTTTAGCTTCAAATAAAAATGAACTTAAACATCCTTATACAAACCAGAAAATGACTGTCAAAGATGCTATAGAAAGCAATATTATCATGTGTATTCCTTACCCTCCAAGGGCAGATGCTATTTTAATAGATAATGCTTTATCTGAAGGTCTAATTGATGTGGAAAACCAAACGTTCAAATGTTTAAAAACTGGCAAAAATATATCCATACGCCATGCCTTAGAAGAAGGATTTTTGTTACTAAAGCCGCTATGTGATTTCGTTATGACTTATAAACCATTGTCCACTAGTAGAACTATGGAAACGATGAAGTCTCTTCATACTGTGACCACAAAAACAATTGAATTAATGCAGGGATATATTCTAGTTTCTAATAATGAAGTCAAGAATATTCAAACTGGTGAAATATGCACGGTGAGCAAAGCAAAGGAATTGGGTATTTTAACTGAAAAATTCAAAGTAGATGAAGTTAATACAAAACAATTTAAATGGGATGAGCCAGATTCAAAATGTTCTGTAAATGATATTGCCATAGTTGAAGCGACTTCAGAAGATAATCGAAAAATAGATTCATTACAGAATAGAGAAGAAATTGTGCAAGACAAAGAAAAATTCGTGACAGAAGAATACGAGAGAATAGGAAAAGAAAACCATGCTAATAGTGATGATAAGAAAATCTTAGAAAGAAATTTTCACTACGATAAAATTCATGCTACCGACACATCTTGTGATTTCTTTACATATACAATTGGTGATGCCATTTCCAAAAACAAAATTAACCCAAAAGATTGCAGAATCATTATAAATGGCGAACAACTTTCTGATAATATAGAAACATTGTTAGAAAATGAATCTCTATTTGTACAAGATGAAGTGGAAGTACATAGTGAGAATTTAGTGGTTTTAAAGGCTACATCATACTTGTTAAGTTATCCATATATATTAACGGCGGAAAAATTGAGTGAACTTAGTGCATATGATTTAGAAAATGAATATTTTATAGATCCTTCAACGAGAAGAAAAATTTCATTTCAAGATTTAGTATTGTATCGTAGAGTATTTAATCCTGAATCTCTATTAGTAAAAAATTTTACTACTGGGAAATATGAGACTTTGTTAGATGCATTAGATCGTCCGCTGTTAAATCGTCATAATGGTCATATGGTAGATCCAAAAACTGGTAGAAAGATTCCATTTTTCGAATGTATTAACCGTAAATGGATTATTTATACTGATCCAGGCAAAAAATCAAAACCATCTAATATTGAAAACGTCGTTGATCCAGAAAGTGGTAAAATATTGCTTGGAGATGGTAAACTTTGTTCCATCACTGATGCTATTAATAATGGAATAATTGATATTCATTCGCTGTCGGTACGAGACCCGGTAAGTGGAGAAATTATTCCACTGCGTATGGCAATTGAGTTGGGAGTAGTAAATATGCAAACGGGAACTATGGTAGATATTCAGACATTACATGAAATACCATTAGAGAGAGCCTTTAAGTTGGGCTTTCTTGTGGCTGGTGCACGCAAGCCGATCTCTCTAGAAGCCGCCATACGAAAGGGTCTTTATGATCAAGAAACGGGAAAACTTTATGATTCAAAATCACAGAATCAAGTCGATATTCAGCGTTCCATAGAGATCGGTTTAGTTGACCCAAAAATATCTCTTATAGTAGACTCTTTAGAAAATAAAGAACTAAGTTTACATTGTGCTATTGAAGACGAGTTAGTTGTACCTGAGAGAGGACAAGTAAAAGATAGGAAATCAAATACTTTTATGCCCTTTGACGTGGGAATGGAAAATAATTTGGTAAAAACCGATAAAATCACTTGGAGTTTAACAGAATTACTTCAACGTGAATATTACTCACCCAAATCTGGAAAAGTATTTAATCCAATAACTGGGAATGAAATGCTTTTACAGCAAGCTATTGAGTTAGGTTTCGTTGAATTAGAAACTTCTTTAATAAAAAATGACGAAGAGGAAACTATAATATCTGGTAAAATAGCTGCTAAAACAGGTCTCTTAGATACGGTTAAAGGTGTATTAAGATATCCGCATTTAACACTTGATGAAGCCTTTGCAAAAGGATACTTAATAAGCACAAAGAAACCATTATCTTTGGTGGACTGCCTTACCCGGAATATGTTTGACCCCACAACATCCACATTGCAAATTGATGATAAGTCTTTTAATTTAAAAGAAGCAATAGCACTAAAATATATTAATCCAAATGACTTAATTATATTGGATCCAAGAACCGATGATGTTATAAGTATAACAGAGGCGATAACTAAAGGACTTCTAGATCCCGTTAGAGGATGCATTATAGATCCATATACGTCAGCAAAAATGTCATTAAACGAAGCTTTAGATAATAGAATACTAGTTCCGTCAAAGCGTAAGAGAAGTTTGCCTGATGCAGTATATCACGGTCTATATGATCCGAAATCAGGCAAATTTAGTAACTCAATTACAAGAGAAAAACTCTCAACTGAAGCTGCTATTCGCAGGGGAATTATTGATCCTTACTCAACTATTGTCAAATTAGATGATAAAATGTTTCCTTTTATGGAAGCGGTAGATGCTGGCATAGTCGACTCGAAGAAAGGTACAGTTAAAGATGAGCAAGCTTCAGAAACCGATTTTAAAGAAGCATTTGAACATGGGATTTTAGTTGAGGTTAAAACACCAATTTCTTTAGGTAAAGCTATAAGCAAAAGTATTTATAATGACTCCGATGGAAGTATAACTGATCCCAAATCTGGCAAAAAATTGTCGTTAGTCGAAGGAATTGATTCGCATTTGATAGACATTAGCAGTATAGAGTTAAAAGATTTTGACACTGGGCTGTACAGAAACCTTGACTTAATGAAGGCCAAAGCGGCAGATATAATTGATTGGGAACGAGGTCTGCTGGTATATGACAATAAAAAAATAAAAATTAAACATGCTTTTGAAATAGGAATACTGAAAGACCCTCAAGCACCAATAAGTATTCAAAAGGCTTTACATCAAGGTTTATTTGAAGATAATTCAGGCAAAATAATTGATCCCAAAACAGGCAGAAAAATAGCATTATCAGAAGCAATTAGGACCTCAGTAATAGATGCTCAATTACCTTGCTATTTCGATGAAGTAAATGAAAAAATGTATAATTTAAATGAGACTTGTAGGTTGGGGGTTATAAATAAGCGAGATTGTGTTTTCAGGGACCTTTATTGTAATAAATGTATTTCTTTAAATTCCGCATTAAATATGGGCCTCATTGTGGATATAGAAAACGCAAATTTCGGTTTATATGAGATTTTGGCAATGGGATTTTTTGATAAGGTAGAAAATAAAATTTTACACCCCATCACCGGAAATAAACTAAGCTTAAGAGAAGCATGCTCAGACAATATTGTGAGCCTTAATAATAGTTGGATAAAAAATGGTGAAAACAATGAATACTTGAATTTATCTGATGCTTTTTCAAAAGAAATTATTAATGAAAACGGTTATTACAATTTATATGGGGAGTTTATAGACTTACAAAGTGCGCGGGAGCGTGGCTTAATTGTTACAAATCGTCGACCACTGGATCTTAAATCAATAGTTAGAATGAAATTATATAATTCTGAGACCGGCACATTTTATGACCCCAGCACTAGGAAATATTATAACTTAAATGATGCTATTCTTAATGGTTTCATTAATCCCAAAACTACTCTACATAAAAGTGAAATGAATGAATATGATTTGATTGAAGCTATTGACAATGGGGTTATAGATATAAACAAAGGACTTGTAATGGATTCTAAAACACAAGAGTTTTCCAATTATGAAACAGCCTTTAGTAAAGGTATTTTGGTGCCAGTTTCAAAGCTTTTTGGTGAAAGCTCTGCAAATCAGCTTTTAGTAGAAGAGTTTTCTCAGAAGAGTGATATTACCGAACCTCAACAAATGTCTTTGGCTAAAGCTATACGTTCTAATATACTTAATCCTAGTACTGCGTTTGTACGACAGTTAAACTCTTCCAAACTAATTCCTTTTTCTATAGCTCAACGAAATAACATAATTGATATAAACAAACAAGCTTTAATCAATCCGAAATCGTTATTCTTTGTACTTGACCCTTCAATTATTGTATATTTGCGGGAGCCTATTACTTTTGATCAGGCAGTCGAAAGTAAAAGTCTTGATTTGGAAACAGGATTAATAACTTTTAAAACGAGCTCGCATGACTTAATAAATGACTCTGAATCTCAGTCCGATGAAAACACCAACATTTATTCACTGAAAGATGCTATCACCGCCGGCATAATTGATCCTTTTTCAGCATTAATTAAGGATGAAGCTAAAATGAAATTAGTTGGATTATCTGAGGCTTTTCGGAAAGGTATAATAGACGCAAATAAAGCCAATGTACTGAACACACAGACGTCTAAGCTATGTACATTACGAAGTGCATATGAGAATGGTTTGCTTGTTACACCCAAAAGATCTTTCGGTTTAATAGAAGCAATACATTTCAACTTATACAATGCTGAGAGTGGCTGTCTAATAGATCCATTTCAAATAAATACCAATTCCGAACAAAGTAATCGGCTTACGTTATTAGAATCTATTTCTTGCGGCCTGCTAGATCCGTCTTCGACAGTTGTGCGCGGATCCGTGACCGATGAAATCGTTCCACTGACATCGGCTATTAACAATGGCCTTATCGATGGAAACAACGGCCATTTAGTAAATCACGGTGAAAATAAAAAAAATATTGATTTAATAAAAGCTGTTCATATGGGCCTCATATTACCTGCCGAACAACGAGTAAGTTATTAACATTAATTATTAAATAAATATGCCATTTTATTGCATGAACTAAAATAGAAAATTGCATTAAAGGCATTCTATAAACTGATAGTGATCGGAAAATATATTTAAATTTTAACCGTGAATTTAAGCATAATAAATATACTATATAGATATATGCCAACATTTCTTTGATTCAATCTGATCTAATGATCTGGGTTGCTCTATTTGTCCATTTGTAATCTAATTTGGTATGTATGTCGAGTGACATCATTCAATACTGCATACGGTTTAGATATTATTGTATACATATAAATATTCTGCTTAAACAAAAAAGGGAAAGGGTACGAGATTAAGTGAAGGTAAAATCTATTTTTACATGATTCCAAAATTGTTGATTCATTCAATATGAAGAAATAATTTAGTGATGAGGGTATAAAAAGTTATCTAGTTTTTTTAGTATAGTTGCGTTTTTTCGTATCATTCGCTAAATAGTTTTGCAAGTTTGGTGATTCCAAATTTTTTAAGTTATAATATCCGAGTCATATATATGTATATATATTCAGGAAACATATATAATTGTACCATTTCATTAAATGTAAGTTAATATCTGTTATTCAACTATATTTAGTTTCAGTGTTTGAAACATCATAACTCTAACTTCTAATAATTTCAAGCTTACGTTCTCTATCATGATAGAATATTTTTTTTATACTCTTGTAACACGCTGCTTCAGAGTAGAATAGTTTTGTTCACCTAACGGTTTTTTCTATCACCAAAAAATAATAGAGTTAGAGTAAGGTTAATATACTATACACGATGAGTTGAATTTCGAGTCTGTCCACATGTATATGCATAATGTAACTAGAGTAAAAATTGAGATATCGTAATGACACTTGGTACACGTGCTTAAGGGATCGTCTCAGTGTGATCCTCCGAAAAATCACCGATTTTCGCAATTTTTTTTTAAATAAATCAGTTTGTTATTTTATAAATAAATACATTAATTACGAATATAAAATGATTTTTTCATGGCTAAAAAATGGCTGTAGGCTAAAAACAAAAATAAAATGCTCATAGTCTAAGAGGTTGCTCGTTCATATCTCCTAAACCACTTATGACACATTAACCAAAGCACCCCTGCAAAAATGCATAAGACCGGATAATAATTCCGCCCACATATAATTGACATTCGAAATGATACGAGAAGTCTTTGTAGGTGAAAACTTATATCTCTGGATCTACACGACCGATATTAACCAAATTTGGTATGTAAAGATATTTAGACATTCTTATATTCCAATCCGGATCCATTGCTTATTCCCATATAACACAATTATTCAATAATTTTAAATTCCATCCAACTATTTTACATTCCAGTAAACAAATAAAGATCCACTCAATGTATTCCGTTAAAATTGTATACGACTAAGTGAGTTATCTTAATACAATTGAGAGAGCGTGTTTTTCTAGTAATAGTGCACATTTGTTTCTAATAATAGATAAGATCGGTTCAAAAATTAATATGCACTAAGTCAATACATTCATAAGACCCATTATTCTTCTTCTTTATTGGTGTATACACCGCATACGCAGTTGTATCCCCTTATACCTAATATACAGTTTTCAAACTACCGGTTGCACTTATACCTTATATTCGAATTACCCACACTCTCATATACTACATAAAATTTTTTACGATTTTTTTTTAACAAGCCTTATGACGAATGTGTCGTTTAATATGTGAGTTCTATATTTTTGTTTTTAAACATATTCTCAAGTATACATGAGCAACGTCCAAATTAATGCAATCAAATTAACCCGTCCCTTTCTCTGCCCAATATATCATATCAGGATGTTTTTTTTAGAACTATTAATTTTTTCACTCCCATCTTTAAATTTCCTTGGAAATACCCTGAAAATTTGAGCCCTTAATATTAACATTAAGGACTGGACCAAGGCATGTAAAAATTTTCCATTGAAAATACACGACAATAGTTATTTTTTATCTTTAAATTTCTATAGCTCAGAGGCATTTTATGGCTTTGACCTTACACACATAATCCTCAGAATTGAACACTCTACAAAAGTGCCAATTGTGAAAAAATCGAAACTCACACCGGCGAGGTAGTACTGGGCTCTAAACCTGATTTTTCCACGAAATTCGCATATTTTTTATATATATCTCGTAAATGACAAGAGCTATAGAAAAAAATGTACATGACTAACGTGTAGGAAATTTTATTTGCTACCAAAAAAGTCCAAAGTCAAAATCGCTATCATTAATACTTCTCGAGATATTCAGCTTTTTATGTAAGGCTTTATAGAATTTTCATGGATGGTATGTAATAAAAATTTTCAAGGAAATTTCATGATGAATAAAATGTTTGGTCACACCCGAACTTAGACCTTCCTTACTTCTTTAATTTCCATTGGATGATGTAGGATTTTAAAAAATTTAATAAGATCTTTGTTCTTGGTCATTATGATATGACGCATAAGTAAACCCTTGTTTTAAGATTTTGATTAACTTTATTCTTTTTTATATTCTCATTATAAGCATGTTAATATAAATTGGCTATATTGACCAAATTCGCAAACGTGGAAATTCGTTAATATTCTATACTGAAATACCACATTAACGAGTTTAATATTAATATACAAAATATTTTTTAAGTTAAATTGGTTTGGTAAGTTGTGAATTTTTCTTGTTCTTTTTATATTGTATTTATGCAATTTTATGTTTCCATTTTTATATTTTCAGCTTCATCGCTTCCAATTTATATTTTTAATTGTCAATTTATTCATACAAAATATAATTTTTTTTATGTATAATATATTTTATTTGTTGCTTGTTTGTTGTATTTATTTGCTTTAATCCTTTGCATGGCTTTGGTATTAACCATAATTATTTAAAAAAAAAGTATGTTAATTTTAAGGTGTGCTTTCTTTTCACAAAAACAGTAATTTCATATATATATGACATAAAAATGGGTATTGGTTTAGCGTTTTTAAAAAGCATTTTTATCATTATTCTTGACCAAAATGTCAATCTTTGATAAAATTTATACTATCTAATAATAAAGCTGGATTAGACCGCTTTACTATAAATTATTAATGTTGCTTCTGAACATTTTTTTCAAAATAATTAACACTATCTTTAAATTGGTTAAATCTTATTTTTGGTACTTTTATAGCAAGCCGTATTTGAAAAGTTCAACATATGTGAAGAAAGCGTAAACGAATTGCTTAAGTGGGTCAGCACAATTGAGCACAGAATTGCCAATATTGGTGGTCCAAAGGAAAAAATTGATGATATTCGTAGCCAAACAAATATTTTGAGAGTAAGTACATATTACTTACATATATATATATATGTATGTATATATTGTTGACTAAATATTTTTTTGTTTTTGTTATGTAAAGCAAATAAAAGAGGAAATTGAAGGACAACAACGACCCGTTTCATCATGTTTAGAACAAATACGTCAAATTGTTTTAACAGGAGCTGATGTTCTTTCCACACCTGAAGTAGCAACTTTGGAAAATGCTGGTAGAGAGTTGCGTTCACGAGTTGAACGTATCTCTGATCGTGTCTCGCGTTTATTACGTCGTCTTGAATCTATTCGGGAGGAGCTAAATAAAATATGTGGCGAGTTGAGTATTTTCTTCAACTGGTTACAAGAAGCCCGACATCGTCTTGAAGATAAAGAACAATCGTTAGCTGACTTAAAAAATTTATCTGCTCATAGTGATTCCATACGTGAATTTGTAAGTGATGTTATAGGGCACCAAGCTGATCTTCGATTTATAACAATGTCGGCACAGCGTTTCGTCGATGGCAACAAAGAATTCCTATCAATTCTCAATGATTTCCGTACTTCATTACCCGAACGCTTACCGCATATCGAACCTATATCGAATGCAGAAAGTCCTATCCGCCAAGAAGTTTCATTAATATCGACACAATACAAAGATTTACTACATCGTGCAAATGCCCTTCAGGACCGAATATCTGGACTTTATAGTTGTCAACGGGAATTTCAAAATGCTTTGAATAAGGCAGACGACTGGATTCAGACTATCCAACCACAGGTTACGCGCGTTTTGTCAGAACCTCTTTCTGCCGATACAAAGTCCGCATCCGATCAAATGAATAAAGCAAAATCGATTCATAATGAATTGTTATCTAATGGACGTTTAATAGATAATATTGACCAAAGTTTGGATGATTTAGTTAAAATATTGGGTAGTCAACTGAGTCCAAACGAATTGAAAAAATTAGAAAAACCTGCTTTGGACTTAAAAGGCAAATACCAAAAAATGCTTGACACAGTGGGTGAACATTGTAAGATTCTTGACAAAACATTAGTACAATCTCAAGGAGTTCAAGATGCGCTTGAAAACTTAATTATTTGGGTAAATAAGGCTGAAGATAAGTTTAAATTGCAATATTGCCCCGCATCTCTTATAAAAGATCGATTACAAGAGCAAATACGTGAACATAAAGCGCTCTTTGCAGATGTTACTTCGCATCAGGCATCCATTGATAGTGTACAAGCGTCAGCACAACATCTCATGGGGTCTGCGCCTAATCCACGTATTGCCAAAAATGTTGAAACTAATTTGAAAGTAGTTTCTGAAAAGGTTGCGAAACTCACTGAAAAATTGCAAAAGAGAGGAGAATTCTTGGAAGATGTGTATACTAATTTAGTAAAATGTTTGGAAGAAATGGAACTTACTGAAAACGAATTGCAAAATTTACACGACATGATGGATAATAGAGATGCAAATAATTTGCCAATAGACAAGCTTTCATCCCTCATGGACGATTTAATACGCGCAAAAGAGAATAAAGCATCAATATACGAAAAATGTGTTGATAACTGCAAAAATTTAATTGGACAACGTGATGTTACTGATACTAATCCCTTACGTGATCGATTGAAATCACTTGAAAATCTATGGCGGAGCATTCACGTAACATTGGATGAAAAAACCAAGCTTTCCAAGCTAAAGGTCGAACAAAAAGTTCAATATGAGGAATTGAAAGAGAAAGTAATATCATGGTTGTCTGAAATGGAAGTAGTGATAAGTAAAATGAGTCCTATCGCTTTAGATTTGAAAAAAATTCGCGTACAGCATGAGGAACTTAAACCGCTTGTTTACAAATATAGAGACTATAGCGAAACTATAGACAAGATTAATGATATTGGAGCTCAATATGATGCACTTTTTAATCCAGAAAGTCCCAATCGTAAAAGAATATCTTATAGTCCAATTAAAAAAGTAAGCCCCATGCGTACTGCCCCTGGAAGTGCTAGAAGTCCAAGCCCTATTAAAATGGGTATTTTATCTCCTCTTTCTACCAACTCTAGTGGATTTGGAAGTCGTAGATCTTCTCAAGACGGTTTTCAAATTTCGGAATTAACCCCAGTCCAACAGCAACTAAAAGAGATTAATAATCGTTACAGTTTGATTGGCGTTCGTTTATCTGATCGGCAAAATGAAATTGATAATTTGACTGAAGAAGTCCGAAAGCAGTACGAAAATTTAAAAAATTTGACATCGTTTTTAGATCGCATTCAGCGCCAAGTTCCGAAAGAATCTGCATCAAATAAAGATGAAGCAGAACAATGTATTCAATTAGCCAGAAAAGTTCTCGAAGATATGTATGAAAAACAAAGCTTATTAGATACTACTAAGGTGCAGATCAAAGATATCCTACGAAGAAAGCCTGATGTTATGGGTGCAGATGAATTAAGGATAGAAAGTGAGAATATAATTGAGAAATGGAAGAGTTTAAGTGAAATCTGCAAGCGGCGGATAGAGCTTTCTGAAAAACTTCGTGACTTTTTGGATATACATAGCAATTTATCGAATTGGCTTCAAAGCAAAGAACGGATCCTCACTGTTCTTGGTCCTATTTCTACGGATTCAAGAATGGTTCAGAGTCAAGTGCAGCAAGTACAAGTCCTACGAGAAGAATTTCGAATACAACAACCCCAATTGAACCACTTTCAAGAAATTGGCCATGACGTACTAAATCGTATTACAAATTCATCAGATACACAAAATATAAAGAAAAAATTACATGATACAATAAACAAATGGGATGATATAGTTACCCGCTTAGATGAACGTGCCAACAACCTGGGAGGAGCTGCAGATAGTAGCAAAGAGTTTGATGCAGCTATAAATAGATTACGTGAGGCACTACAAAGCATCAGTGATAATTTAGATGTATTGTCCGAAAATGATGACAGTCAAGAAAACTTACGTAAAATAGAAAATTTGGACAGACAACTGGAGGGACAAAGATCATTGCTTGCTGACGCTGAAAGATCCGCTGTATTACTTTGCAATATTCTTGGGGACTCGGCATCTCGAGCTGATGTGAATTCCAAGGTTGCTGCTTTAGAAAAACAATATCAGACTTTACAAAGAAAGTTGGACACTAAAAAAGCAGAAACTGAAGCATCATTACGAGACAGTCGTCATCTTTCTGAAAATTGTACCAAAATGTTAGGTTGGTTATCTGGGGAACTGTCTGACTTGTCTGAGAAATTCCATTTATCAGCGCATAAACCTACTTTGCAGCATCAAATAGACGCTCATGAACCTATTTATCGGGAAGTAATGGCACGAGAACACGAAATTAGAATGCTTACAAACAAAGGAAAGGAATTGACTGATCGTCAACAACATCGAACTATAAAACGCGATTTGGAGCGAATACAACAACTATGGGATAAACTTCGAAGAGAAGTCTCCGAAAGACATGCTCGCCTTCAAACATGTATGGAACATTGTAAAAAATATGAACAAACTTCGGAGGCATTTTTATCATGGTTACGAATGGCAGAGGATAAATTGGCTACGTTAACACCCGGAAAACTGTATAAATCTAATATCGAAAATCGCTTACGAGATATTCAGACGCTTCGCAGTGAAGTTTGGAAGCATTCCAATGAATATGAGTCAACTAGGGGTTCAGGAGAAACCTTCATTGCTTATTGCGATATTGACAAAGATCCAATAAAGTGCGAGTTACAAGATATAAAGGACCGATGGGAAAAACTTAACAATGATTTAATTAATAAAACGCAAGATATCGAAAATTGTTCTAGGCGGCTATCTGATTTCAATGATCAGCTAAAAAATGTGGACAATGCTGTAAGTCGGTGTGAAGATCGTCTAGCGGCTCATGATGCATTAGGAGGTGCTGCCAAAGACCCAAAACTTTTGGAACGTGTAAAAGCTATACGCGATGAATTAATAAAATTAGAAAAACCTTTAAATGAATTAAGGTCTGTGGCAAATGCAATATCTCTAGAATGTCAAACAAGCGGAGGTGATGGTAATCATTTATGTAATGATGTCGATAGTATGTTTGATCGCGTTTCCGATTTAAATGTTCGCCTTAGTGATAGATTTAATGAGTTACAATCCGCTGCCTCAACCATATCTAAGTTAAATGACCAAATTAAGAAGTTTTTGTTTGATTTAAACAATTTAGAACAAGAGATCGAAAACTTGGCCCCACCTGGTCGCGAAGTTAAAATTGTAAAAACCCAGCTGGAAGAAATCCTTAATATACACTCTAAACTAGAAGTTATGTCTAATCTTGCGAACGATATTGAACGTGATTCTATTGCTCTTATGGATTCTGGAATTTCTACTGAAAATCAAATTCCTGCTCAAATTTCCTCAATACGTAACACATTAAATCGCTTAGATAACCATAGTCGTAAACAGGAACGTGATTTACGGAGCACATTAAAATCGTTAATCCATTTTAATGATGAAAAAGAAGACGTTATTAATAACTTGAGAAGCGTAAAGTTGGAATTCAATGACTTTAGGCCGGTTAGTTCAGAACTCGATCAAATTCGTCAGCAGCAGGAAGATTTTCGTAATTTTAGAAATCTGAAAGTAGAAACCCTTTCACAGAAAATTATCAAAGTAAATAATGATGGTAATGATCTAATTAGATCTGCAGGCAATGGCGTTTCAACAGCCGTTATAGAAAGAGACTTAGAATCTTTAAATGATAATTGGAATAATCTCAAAGAGTTAATGAATGAACGTGAAAGACGGTTGGATGTAGCTCTTTTACAATCAGGCAGATTTCAAGAAGCCTTATCAGGCCTTTCTAAATGGCTCTCTGACACCGAAGAAATGGTTACAAATCAAAAACCACCCAGTTCGGATTATAAAGTTGTTAAAGCCCAGTTGCAAGAACAAAAGTTTTTGAAAAAAATGTTAATGGACAGGCAAAACTCGATGTCCTCTCTTTCTATAATGGGCATGGAAGTAGCCAACGCATGTGAAACATCAGAACGAGATTCAATTGAAAGTCAATTGAATGACCTTGTAAAACGATTCGATACTCTTACAAATGGTGCTGAACAAAGAGAGAAGGATTTGGAGGCCGCTATGGATGTTGCCAAAGCTTTTCATGATAAAGTCATTCCTTTGGAGCTGTGGCTAGATGGGGTAGAGCGATCCGTCAAAAACATGGAGCTTGTTCCAACTGATGAGGAAAAAATTCAAAATCGTATCAAAGAACACAACGAATTGCATGATGAAATACTATCTAAGAAAACTGATTTTACGGATTTAGCAGACATTGCTGGGCAATTAATGCAATTGGTTGGAGAAGATGAAGCTGTTCAACTAGCAGAGAAAGTTCGAAATATATCCGACCGGTTTACCAACGTAGTTGAATTAAGTGAAAATATTGGTTCCTTGTTAGCTGATTCCCGCCAAGGATTAAGACACTTAGTAATAACATATCAAGAACTGGTCGCCTGGATGGAACGAATGGAACAGGAATTATTACGTTTTAAACCTATTGCTGTTTATCCAGAAAAATTAATGGAGCAAATGGATTATTTAGTAGAACTGAATGAAAATATTGCTAGTCAGGCACCCAATATTGAGTCAACGGTCGATTCAGGCTCCGAGTTGATGAAACACATTTCTAATGACGAAGCTTTACAATTAAAAGATAAACTAGATGCACTTCAGCGCCGATATGGAGAATTGGCGACACGGGGTGGTGAACTCCTTAAAAAGACCAAGAATGCCCTTCCATTAGTGCAACAATTTCATGATTCTCATAAACGTTTGTTAGATTGGATGCAAATAGCTGAAAGTACCTTTACAGCAAGTGAATTTTCTCATGCAGATTTGCTACGTCTTGAAACCGAATTAGTTGAAATGCGACCTGTTATAGACAATATTAACTTAGTTGGACCGCAATTATGTCAAATCTCCCCTGGCGAAGGTTCATCTTCAATTGAAAATATTGTTACACGTGATAATAGACGTTTTGATGCAATAGTGGAGCAAATTCAACGTAAAGCGGAACGGTTCCATCTTAGCAGTCAACGAGTTAAAGAAGTAACAGGAGATATTGATGAATTGTTGGAATGGTTCCGAGATATGGACACGAGTCTTCGCGAAGCCGATCCACCTGCAATCGAGCCAACATTAGTGCGTTTTCAATTACAAGAACATAGGTCAATTAATGATGATATTTCAAGTCAAAAAGGTCGTTTCCGCGACATTGTTGCATCATCCAAAAAAATTTTGAGAGAATCTCCACAAAGCGAATATATATCTGCACTTCGAGAAAAACTAGATGATTTAAAAGAAATCGTTGATTCCGTTGCTCAGTTATGCAGTGAACGTCTCGGGATATTAGAGCAAGCGTTGCCTTTATCTGAACATTTTGCTGAATCTCATACCGGTTTATCCAGTTGGTTAGAGGACATGGAACAACAAATTTCGAGGTTCAGCATGCCAGTATTGCGGCCAGATCAAATAACTACACAACAAGATAAAAATGAACGACTTCTGCTTTCTATTACTGAACATAAACCCCTACTAGATAAGTTGAATAAGACAGGCGAAGCCTTAGGTGTACTTGTATCTGATGATGACAATGCTAAAATAAATGATGTTCTTGATTCTGATAATGCACGTTATGCAGCACTTCGTCTTGAGTTACGTGAACGACAGCAGATGCTGGAAAACGCTTTGCAAGAATCCAGCCAGTTTTCAGACAAATTAGAAGGTATGCTCCGAGCATTAGCTAATACAGTGGATCAAGTTAATCAACTAGATCCCCTATCAGCGCTCCCACAAAAAATAAGAGAGCAAATCGAAGACAACGCAGCGTTAGCAGATGACTTAGATAAACGTTCAGATGCATTTACGGCTGTAAAAAGAGCAGCTGACGAAGTTATTGCAAAGGCCGGTAATAAAGCAGATCCAGCTGTACGGGATATTAAGTCTAAACTAGAAAAATTGAACAGCCTCTGGAATGATGTACAAAAAGCCACAAAAAATCGCGGCAGCTCACTCGACGACATTTTAAACGTGGCAGAACCTTTCTGGAAACAGTTAAATGGTGTAATGGGCACACTGAAAGATTTGGAAGAAACTTTGTCATCACAAGAGCCCCCTGCTGCACAGCCACAGGAAATTCAAAAGCAGCAAGTTGCTTTACAGGAAGTACGTTTTAAAATTGATAAAACGAAACCGGAAGTCGAACAAGTACGTCGTAACGGTAGTAATTTAATAAATATGTGTGGCGAACCTGATAAACCAGAAGTTAAAAAACATATTGAAGACTTAGATAATGCATGGGATAATATAACAGCTCTATATGCAAAACGTGAAGAAAACTTAATTGATGCAATGGAAAAAGCAATGGAGTTTCACGAGACTTTGCAAAATCTAGAAAAGTTTTTGAATAAAGCAGAACGTAATTTTGAAAGGCTTGGACCAGTAGGCTCAGACATTGATGCAGTTAAGAAGCAAATTGAGCAATTAAAAGAATTTAAGAACGATGTTGATCCGCATATGTTGGAGGTAGAAGCATTAAATAGGTAAGTCAAAATTTGTTTAAATGTTTATAGCCAACGTAATTATAACAGATATGAAAAAGGTCAATTAAAATGATTATCTTATATGTAAAAATAAGTTGGGTTTTTGTCTGTTCGCTACATTTGACTAAACCGTTGCATGAAATGAAAAATGGCCTCAATCACTTTGAAGGTAATCCAACAAGGATGGTTTGTAAAAAAAATTAAGAAAATGTTCATTTTTAACCGATTTACGAGCGTAAATTCGAAAAATAAATTTATTACTTATAAAAGAGAATGTTATTTAACATTTAGCTTAGCTGCAACACACCGATAAGGGCGAGTTATAGCGTAAATATTAACAAAAACAACATTTTTTTTTTGAATGCGCCAGGGAAGATAGCGATAGTAGTTACTTCATCAGAAATAGCTTCAACTCCAAAAATCTTGAACAACAATCACTACGTTCTATCCACAAAAATGGGCCCCTTGGTTAACTTTTGCATTGATTATGTGGGACGAATGCACCATGAGCCATAAAGCACATATAGAGGCCATGAACAGAACATTAAAAGACTTAAGAAACTCCTTTGATCGCATAGGCAGAATAACTTTTGTTGTTTGCTGGAGATTTCCGACAGACTCTTCCTGTCATTAACAGTCTGTCATTATGGACTTCGATTGAAAATATAAAATTACGGACGAATATGAGAACTCATCTTCATGGAATCACTGACAGTGATTTTCCACAGCAACTGCTTAAACTTAAGGAAGGAATTTTTCCTACTCTGAATTTAAGCTTCTTAATTAATTAATTCTTAGTAATTGTAATATTCTTCTATTCTATAGTTTAGAAATTTTAATAGATGCAGTATACCCTGACTGAGGATACTGAGAATTTGCACGTAAAGGAATTTCATTGGTTGTATTGTAGGGCAATAGTGCCACCAAGGAATGACATTGTCAACGAAATAAACGATCTAATTATGCAAACATTTTCCGGAGAAATAAAAAATACAAATCGATAGACACCGTGACAAATATCGAAGACGCAGTGCATTATCCCCAGGAGTTTTTAAATTCATTTAACCCTTTTGGACTGCCATCACATCAATTGGCTTTAAAAAAGGAATTCCTATTATAACCGGGCCACCAGCTTGTCATCTAGCTCATATACCGAGGATTCCGATGATCCCAAATAATCTGCCAATTTCAAGTGAAAACATCTTTCATTCCAACTACAAACAAGTCTCAAAGCCAAACTTTCGAATTTGTAGGGATTGATCTACGAAAAGAATGTTTTACTCAAGTCCAACTGTATGTTGGTCTATCGCGGGACAGAGGTCCTGAAAATCAATTTATATTGCTCTCACAAAATAAGTTAACATCAAATATCGTTTACAGGGAAGCTCTGACTTAATAAATTATTTTTCAGGAGCAGAGAAAGTAAAATATATAGTAAAGGCCTTTTTACAATTTTTATATTAGTCGATACATGCGGTACCAAGTCACCCGGAAGTTTGATTATCTTTATTTAAGCATATGGAGGCTAAGGGAAATATTGGTCCGATTCAACCCATTTTTGACATGCAAACAAACCATTGTCAAATACTAAGTACTATCACTGAATTTCAATTATATTTTCACCGATATTTTCGATCAAAAGCCAGCTATGGGTACTGGGGTCCAAATATTTGGCACCTGAGGGCTTGAACAGTTTTTGTTGGATTTGAACAATTTTTAGTCATAAGGTGGCATACACAAAAAATCGGTAGGAGTTCTTATAATATTCATGCTGGGCGAATTCGGTTGTTGTATCTTTAGTCATTTAGGAGATATACACATTAAACATATTAGAGGACGGGGCCACGACTGTTTTTTTTAATTTCGTATCCACAGATGCCTCTTGCTACTGCGAGCGACTGTGCCAAATTACAGTTTTATATCTTAATTTAGTGCTTAGTTATGGAACTTTATAGGTTTTCGGTTAATGGTGTCCATCTACGAACTCGATTTTGTTTTTGTACTAAGGAACCTGCTTACCATGATATTCCAATTTTTACTCAAGTTACAGCTTGCACGGACGGACTGAGAGACAGTCAACCGGATTTCAAGTTTTTCTGTCACTCTGATCTTTTATATAGTATTTATAACCCTATATCTATCTCGTTTAGTTTTATGCAATACGTACAACGGTTAGGTGAACAAAACTATAATAATCTGTAGCAACTGGTTGCAATATAAAAAAACTGGTAACAATATACTTTCATGTTCGAATTTCCTTTTTTTCACTAATTTGTAGTGACTCCACGCAAAAACAAGGAAGTATGTCTGGGAGAATATCTACAAAATTATAACTTTTGAAATGATTGTTTAATACCCGTGTGAAGCCGGGGCGGGCCTCTAGTATAATGTAAAATATTATCATTACGGTGTACGGCAACATTTTTTTCTGGGTATTGTATCACACAAATATTTTCAAGTAATTTGTCCATTTTCTAAATTAGTAATTAACTAATATTTAATAGAATTGCTAATAATTCTACATGAAAATCGTGTCTTGTTGCCTTGTTTATTTTCACCGATTTCATTTCAAATCAATTGTCAAGCCATGATACAAGAAAGTAAAAAAAACATAATTATTAGATTAATGTGTACAAAGAATACTTACAAAATAGAATTCAATAGAAAATATTGCTCGCAAGACATATAAGTATATCCACTTATTTGTTTATTTTTATGAAATACTAGTGGATCCGGCCACGCTTTGCTGTGGTATTCATATAATAAACTATTCAATACAATGAAAATTTATTTACGAATAAAGGCGAACACGTTTTTGTCGGTATAAGAATCCAAGGGTTTAATTTTGAATATGTTCATACAAATTAAGGCTTCTTTCTCAATGTCTGGTTACCAGCCTTTCTGTCCAGTTAATGGAGTTGTTCGTTTAATAGATTGTACCTAAAAAACATCAACAATGTGTATAGTTAAAGAGATGTCCGCTTAATAGGGCTCTTACTGTATTTTTTTATTTATAAATTGTTTTTATTATAATATAGTCTAAGTTAGTTAGAACTGGACACAGTGTGCTAAAGTTTAGGAGCCCATCGCGGACAAACAACGTGACACGTTATTTTTATATATAAAGATAACCAAAAATCAGATATATTACATTATAAAAATTAATTAAGCAACTAAGCCTATGGTGCTATATTGCTGATACTTAAAAAAAATGTCATCTGCTAATGACAATTTGCGTTACAAACAGGCAAGCCGTAGAATTAACAGATCGTACATCTATTGAGCAAGCTGCATCGATTCGTAAACCATTGTCAACTGCTAATCAACGCTGGGAAACGTTACTGCGCAGTATGGTAGATCGACAAAAACATTTAGAACACGCTCTTTTACATCTTGGTCAATTTCAACATGCACTTAACGAATTATTAGTATGGATTGATAAAACGGACATCACCTTAGATCAGTTGAAACCGGTAACTTATTAATATATTACATTTTCTTCATTTTCTAAGTTCCTTAATATTTCAGATACCAGGAGATCCACAGCTTTTGGAGGTTGAATTAGCCAAACTAAAAGTAATTGCTAATGACATTCAAGCTCATCAAAACTCTGTGGATACCTTAAACGATGCCGGCAGGCAGCTTATTGAAACTGAGAAGGGAACATTAGAAGCTTCCACCACACAAGAGAAATTACGAAAATTAAATTCCAAATGGAAAATGTTAATTCAAAAGGCATCTGATCGTCAACATGAGCTTGAAGAATCATTACATGAAGCACAAGAATATATTGCAGAAGTTCAAGATATTCTTGGTTGGCTTGGTGATGTGGATGCTGTAATTAGTGCTAGTAAACCTGTTGGTGGTTTGCCAGAAACTGCAACTGAGCAACTGGAACGATTTATGGAAGTTTACAATGAGTTAGAAGAAAATCGTCCCAAAGTTGAGACAATTCAAGTTCAGGGCCAGGAATATATCAAACGACAAAATAATATAAAAGTACCTTCAAGTAACTTACAACATACTCTACGTACATTAAAACAACGATGGGACGCAATAATTTCTCGTGCTTCAGATAAAAAGATCAAATTAGAAATTGCATTAAAGGAAGCTACTGAGTTCCATGACACCCTTCAAGCATTTGTTGATTGGTTAGACCAAGCCGAGAATCACTTATCAAATGCACCAGCTGTTTCTCGCGTTTTACGAACAATTCAAGAACAAATGGAAGAGCATAAAATTTTACAAAAAGATGTTAGCACTCACCGTGAAGCAATGTTGTTACTTGATAAGAAAGGAACTCATTTGAAATATTTTAGTCAAAAGCAAGACGTAATTTTAATAAAAAATCTACTTGTTTCTGTTCAACATCGTTGGGAGCGTATCGTGAGCAAAACTGCTGAACGGACTCGTGCCTTAGACCACGGTTATAAAGAAGCAAGGGAATATAACGATTCTTGGAATAGCATTATGCAATATCTTAATGATACTAATCAAATGCTGGATCAAATAATTGAAGAAGCAACGAAATCAAAAGAGCCTCTCAGAATAAAAAAACTTATTAGCAGGTTGAAAGATGCTCATCGACAATTAACAACAAAACAAACAATTTACGATACTACAATGCGCTCTGGCAAAAGTCTTTTAGAAAGAGCTCCGAAAGGAGATGAAACAGTCCTCGGTAAAATGCTGTCAGAACTTAAGGAGAAATGGTCAACTGTATGGTCAAAAAGTATTGAACGTCAACGTAAAATGGAGGAAGCTTTACTTTTGTCCGGTCAATTTTCCGATGCCCTTAGTGAATTACTTGAATGGTTGAAAAAGGCCAAAACTCGTTTAAATGAAAATATTTTAGTACATGGTGACTTAGAAACTGTACAAGGTTTAATAGAGCATCATAAGCATATCGAACATGATTTACAAAAACGCTCAACGCAAATGCAAGGTGTACTGAGAACCGGCAAAGAGCTGGAGAAGTCGAGTGATAATGTTCAAATAGATCAACAACTTAATGAGCTTCAACTCCTTTGGAATGAAGTGAAAGAAGCAGCAAACAAACGCAACAATTGCTTACGAGAAGCACTGAAAGATGCTGAGAAATTAAATAAAGAAATACATTCATTGTTTGATTGGTTAGATCATGCCGAGCAAAAGTTACGCTATGCAAAGAATGCTCCAGATGATGAAAAAATAACACGAGAAATGATCACGATGCATAATGAGTTTTTAAAAGATTTGCAAAATCGTGAGATCCAGAAGACAGAAACATTCCAGTTTGCAGAAGAAATTATTAACAAAGCTTACCCAGATTCAATCCCAATAATAAAGAATTGGTTATCAATAATCCAAACCCGTTGGGATGAAGTGCTTCAATGGTCTATTAATCGAGAAACCAAATTAAATCATCATTTGCAATCACTTAAAGACTTGGACAATACAATAGAAGAACTTTTGGCTTGGCTTAATGGCTTAGAGGCTACACTATTAAGTAAATTTTTCAATTTTAAGTACATTAGTATATATAATTTATATTATATATTACGTTATTTCATTACTTCTAAATACTTTTAAGTCAACGTCAAAATAGTTATAATATTTTATAAATGAAATATTAGCACTTGCGAAACTTATTTTTTCCTTTTATTCTTAACCTTTCACTGTCACATAAACATATATGTTGTATGTTGGTAGATTTGGAAAAAGAAGCTTTGCCGGACGATATTACAGAATTGGAAAAACTAATCGAAGATCATAAAGAGTTCATGGAAAATACTGCACGCCGACAAGTAGAAGTTGACCGGGCATGTAAACCTAAACAACTTTCAGGTGCACGCAGAAGCATGTCACGAGTGTCTAAAACGCCAATGTAAGTTTAGCTTTACAAAAAAATTATATATTACAAATATTTTATCTCCTTTGGCCTTGATAACTGCTACTCACTTATTACTTGTCTTCCCGTCAATAGGACCGTTTGGATCCTTCAACTTAAAAATTGCATAACGAAATTTAAAGACTTTCTTTTTATAGCAAAAACGCTGAAAAGTTCATATTGTTTTAGGGGATACACATGTTTTGGAACAAGTTTTAACATTGTTGCTAACACGAGATGTACAGTAGGGTGTCCCAAGGTATAAGGCAAGGCTTTTTTGGCAAATTGATTCGCATACCCTCTATTACTTTCTAAATGGCCTTATTTGTATAAAGTAAAATATTAAGGCTATTTAGTCATGGCTGCTCATGCCGACTTAGTACCGAGCAAAAAATATAAATCTTTGTACCAGGTGTATATTGAATATTTTTCGAAGTACAAGCTTATTTAGTTCATAAAACATTAATATAACCAAAACATATTACATATTAATATTATATATAAAAAATATTATTCTACAAAATTTACTCATCATAAATAATGGGTTAATTTCTGTAAGCTACTTTCGAGACCTTAGTATCGATTTATTCATAAGTCATTGACTTAAAAAACACAAATCTTGATATGGTGGTTTTGCAGCAAAAAAATTTTAGAACCATGGTTTAACGTAGGATTTCGCCATGCATTATGCTTGTTCGACATTTTTAGTTGAGCGCTAAAAAGTACATAAATCACCCTCGCCATCCACCTGATTTGGTGCATGATACCCAGAATTTGCTCTATAAATTCTCGACACCTATCTCCATTTAAAAATATCATTGATATCTCAAAGTATACCTTTGAGCAATTCGACTTGGTAAGATTTAATAATGGAGTTTATCGTCATCCTAACTACACCAAACTTAATTTGATATGATTGAATAAAGATGAGGGTGTGCGTCAAGGAAAAACTTTAATTTTGGAATACCCTAATGTACACCTGTTATAGCGATTTTCGAACTTGATGGTACCATTTATGCAGTATTAATTATTTTTCGCTATAACTTTGTCAACTGACTGATATGAAAGGATCTTTGAAGTCTCAAATGTCTCAATTTATTTCAATAATTTTTTTATTTTTTTAGTTTTTAATAATTTTGTCCTACATCCTCTTTAAGATGTTCAATTATTTTTCAGTACAATATTTTTTATAAATTTCATTACATATTTTTTCTATTTTACTACCGTGTTTTTAAACGCTTCACTAACGTTACGGAATGTAAACCTACTGACTGAATCTAAATATCCATACCTGTAGCCATGAATTAGCCGAAAAATTCCCCGATGGCAATTTACGAAGACAAAGGTAAGTTTTTTTGTATTATAAGATACGATAAAACTTCACTACTACACGAATATACTATAGTAAAAGTTTTAAAATATGTTGTGTTGTTCTTTTTTCAGTTTCAAAGGTTCACGAGATCAAGGGCTTAATTCTCGTCGACTTAAGTATGTATATTTAAATACACATATTTTTATTTAATGTTTATATATTTTAGGATTCAATTAGAATTGGAAAAATATTTTTTTTTTTACCAATGAGTATTATTGGCATTTATCGTTAATATTTTTTACTAATAATATTTGTCAATGTTGAATTGCATATTTAAGATTTCATCAAAATTTTGCATTTTAAGTACGAATGCATCTAAGAAAGCTATACTTACATTTTTAAACGATAATTCAGAGTTAAATATATATATTTTTTTAACTTCAGCCGCTTAACTCCAAGCCGTGATACACCCGATAGAGATCGCTTACCGCATTACGGCCCCCGATTTTCACCAAGGTATGTGGTAATTAATACAATTTCATATTATACAAATACACATTTGCACTATGGTAGACCTGCAAGATTATGAAAAAAAAAACAGATTGTATTTCGTCCTTTAACATTTGGTGTAGGTTATACTTAGCTATACTAGATGGAGTGCCAGCGCTTGATGCGAATTTCAACAGGTTCCGGGGCCTCACTAACGATACTTCTGTCTTAATACCGTGGAGAGTCAAATAAGTACTCAA
The DNA here is from genome assembly GCF_016617805.1 of Bactrocera tryoni. Taxonomy (NCBI): domain Eukaryota; kingdom Metazoa; phylum Arthropoda; class Insecta; order Diptera; family Tephritidae; genus Bactrocera; species Bactrocera tryoni. Next base: position 59,271,576 of record NC_052501.1, on the reverse strand, counting down.
GAGATTCTACATAGGTTCCTTGGTCTCTTGCTCTTGACATTTCCTGAAGTCTTCTCAATCTATCTTAATACATTGCAGTGTTCCGGCAACTGTCTACAAAAAGCTGTTTTAACTTAACTCCGACAAGTACATCTTCTTAATAAATCCACCCTTTCGTATAAATTTTTAATGTGTCGTGCGCAAGGACGTTACTTTAAGTCAACCATCCCTTCCAAATTTTATTCTGAATTTTCTTTCTCAATTGAAGTGAAATCATGAAGTCGATGCCTGCCAACCCCATTACCTATTGAACTATTCCAATGGTTCTATATGTAAACTCTCATGCAGCCAGTAGTTTTGCCGCGCAGTTTCAGCGAAGAGGCCGTTGGGTAGTTCTTAGAACTCCCGTTATGCACAATCCATCGAGCCTTCCACAGCAATTTGCTGTTCAAGACCATTTATCGAAGGGAGCCTCCATGGAAGCATTTTGTATTTCCCTGGATTCACCAGCAAATCCGCTTTCCATGCTCAATTGTGGACAGTATTGAGAGTTATGGTGATAATATTGCTAATGGTGTGTTGGCACCTTCTCCTTATTAAGACGGCAATATCACATATGCTACTATTGGGGTTTTGCGCTTTAAGTTCTTCAAGAGTCTACGCTGTTCAATAGATTTCGGAAAAACGTTATGGAGCAAGGACAGAAAATAATAGTAATTGTATAATTTTTGACTACAAAATAATTATGTAGGACGGGTCGGATATATTGATGCAGTAGTAGAAAATGTTTGTTTTTTTTTTGAGTACACAACTATTTCAAAAACTTTTAAAATTTGATTTTTATTTTTACCTCACAAAATAATAATAAAAAATCAAAATATAAATTTTTATACTCTTGCAATCTGTTACTGCAGAGTATTATAGTGTGGTTCACATATCGGTTATATGTATCACATTAAACTAAGCGAGATAGTTATAAAGTTATATATACATATATAAATGATCAGGATGACCGAGAGACTGTCTGTCTGTCAGTCCGTCCGTGTAAGCTGTGACTTGAGTAAAAATTGAGATATCTTGATGAAACTTGGTATGCGGGTTCCATAGAACAAAAAAAATTTCGAGTTATATTGGCGTAATCGGACGACTGTCACGCCCACAAAACGTCATTAACCGAACACCTATAAAGTGCCATAACTAAGCACTAAATTAAGATAGAAAACTGTATTTTGACACAAGGAATCGCAGTAGCAAAGGGGCACCTGTGAGAAAATAATTTTCAAAAAGTGATAAGTTTTAAAAAAGTTAATAAGTTTTATGCACATTTAAATTTTTACAGAATCCTTTCCTGACATTAGTATTTCTTCATATCAAAAATGATGTATTGACCTTTCCTGAGCCCCATATATGTAATATAAAGATTTTCAAAATTCTATTTGACTTTATGCGCTTATATCCGCCAATCTTTGAAATATCTCAATGATAGTATCTCTGTGCCGAAAATAGATACAATTGGGCGAAATTGACCTACTCCTATTGCCAGGATTTTCGTACATCCACTAACTTTGTTCCATATGCTTGGTAATTGTATGTACCTCAAGGAAACCCAGGGAAATTTTTTTTGAGTGTGTGGCATATTAGTAGTATTTGGGATGAATAAAAATAGATAAAATCAGGTAGATAATACCGCCACTCCCAAATATAACATATAACTTCATTTTCTAACAAATCTTATGCCATATGTCGGCCGCTGTGAGTTATATAGTATATAGTAAAATTGCTTTGATTCTGATCCTGTGGTTGAATTTTTACACTTTAATGTATTTCCCTCGCACTGATTCCTCCAAGTTGCAAGAGTATCAAATGTTTGGTTGCACCCGAAATTAGCCCTTCCTTACTTGTTATTTCTTGCTTACAAAATAAGAGTTATTTCATAACTTTTATTAATTACTCATATAATTATAGTTATACGGTGAGTTTTAAGTAACTCGTATGCAATAAGAGTTGAAGAGTAAGATTTTTGTTTTACTTTTGCAATTTGAAAGTAATAACATGAGAGTATTATTTGTCAATGCAAAACAAAAAGCTTACTCCTATCTCAAAAAATTCTCTCTGAAAAATAATTAAGTTAACGAAAATTATGTTAACAGTTACACATTATAAAGAAATAAAAAAATATAAAGAAATGTTTTCATCATTATTTTGTTATAACATTGCAAATAAGAAAAACACTTATATTTTAAATAACATTTGAATTATTTTTACTTTAACAGCGTCAATCCGGTATCCATAGAGATAGAGTTTCGGTCACCCCGCGCCAGTTTATTATGGGATAAATGGCGTTATGTTTGGATGTTGTCATGGGAACGTCAGCGGCGTCTTCATGATCATATGATGTATTTGAAGGACATGGAACGAGTGCGAAACTTCAGTTGGGATGATTGGAGGAAAAGAGTAGGCTTAAAAATTAGTATCTGAATTTCATTAATTTTAAAATTTATTCATTTTTTAGTTCCTTAAATACATGAACCATAAAAAATCACGCTTAACAGATCTGTTTCGAAAAATGGATAAGGACAACAATGGTCTCATTCCGCGTAGTGAATTCATGGATGGCATATTAAACACAAGTATTCATATTAAGCAATATTTGTTATCTATTTACATATAATAATTTAATTTTTATTTTCAGAATTCGATACGTCTCGCATGGAAATGAGTGCTGTAGCAGATTTATTCGATCGAAATGGTGAAGGTCTAATTGATTGGCAAGAATTTATTGCTGCACTAAGACCTGATTGGCAAGAACGTAAACCTGCCACGGATTCTGATAAAATACACGACGAAGTAAAACGCCTGGTTATGCTGTGCACTTGCAGGCAAAAGTTCCGTGTATTCCAAGTAGGAGAAGGCAAATATAGAGTACGTTATTTTTGTAATATTTGGAAAGTACTAAATACTACAAAAAACATAATTTTATAGTTCGGGGATTCACAAAAGCTACGTTTAGTAAGAATTTTGCGGAGTACTGTTATGGTGCGTGTCGGTGGAGGCTGGGTTGCACTGGATGAATTTTTACAAAAGAATGATCCTTGTAGAGGTAAGTTTTCTAAACCTTCCCCCATTGTATATATTTATTTATTAGATAAGTAAGAAGGGAGATAGTTCTCTGACAACGCACCTCTTACCTATTTATTTCTTATGTAGGCACCAGAAATTCAATTTAAATGGTAAAAAAATTATAACTTAACACTAATGCGAGTCATGTTTCTTTAGAAAAATTTAAGTTCAGTGTTGGCTATGAAATGAGCAAAATTTTTCCCACGTTAGCCTACTATACATATACAAGTTCTTCTAAAACAATGAATAGCTCATAATGTAATTAATATTTTTATAGTTCTCTGGATATGATGATTGATATTTAATGGCAATTATTAGAAGCGAAACACCCAGATCCGTTTTCACATTATTTAACTTTGCAAAAAAGACATTAGATTTGATTTGTAAATGCCAATATTATCAATAAGTCATCTTATTTACACGTGTATATCATTGGGATAAATAGAAGATCTAAATTATGGATGGACCATCTAAGTTCTGGTGGTTCTCTTGATTTCCTTAACTCAATTTTTCTAAAATAATCGTCTGGTTTTATAAGCATATGTACTTATCCGATATTGTTATAATTCTGCAAGGAAACACAAACCAATAAAAATACCATTTTGTATCAATAAGTTCCTGACTAAAAACATGGAAGGAAAATATTGGACTTAGAAAACTCTTTCGCTAAAGGATCAGGATTATTTCGATTAGTCAGCAGTTAATTTCATTGCAGGAAAACAATAGTTAGGTTTATTGATTAATTATTACAATATTTTATCGACTATACTAAACTAAATTTGTGATTTTTGATCGTTGTCTACTACCATATTTATATCTAATATTTTAAAACGAATTTGGTATATGTATTCTATTAAAATATGCAACATTCGTAGGGAAATTGTTTTAATTCACAATATATTAGATTTACAAGTTTTTTTATGTATAACTTATAAATCTTGTCATTATATGTAATATTAACACCAGCTTGGTGCGGAAACGGAAATGGTCATTTAACAAACAGAAAAATAAAAAGGTCATCAAAATAAAATTTTTAAACATTTTAGAATCACCATGATTACTTACATTTTGCTTTTGCTAACATGTAACAATATTATGAATAAGATCAAACATAACGTTTTAAGCATGATGCCATGTTTAGTTAGTTTTTATAGAATTAACACTTACACGTTATGATTTATTTTATTTTAATCAGCACAATTTACTCCGCTTGTAATAATAATATACTTATGTATATCATACAATTTGTCGCTTATACCTTAATAACAACTGCTGCTCAAACGACCAACAAGCATTTATATAATATATACATATATACAACATTCACTCAGTGAAAAAACCATATCATCAATAGAGTGGTTGTAATATTTACTACAAAATATTCTTAGTATTTTGTGCAACGTATTTCTATTATATTTATTAACATATTTTATTTTATTATTATTATTTTATTTATTTACTTTTATTTTTATTTTTTTTTTAATTCAAACAATAATTTATGATAACACATATTAATATCTTCATACCATACAGCTTCGATTTAGAACGATTTTAGACTTTTTGAGCGATTTTTTTCTATCTCTTTGCATATATAATCTCAGCAGATCTAAATTGGATTAAGATCTCAAGTATTTCCTCGTCACGAGAAAAATGTATATGTTTTATAACCCGTAAATGTTTAAATGAATTGTTGTAAAATTGCTGTCAATATCGTGACTCAATATCCTGAAAATTTATTTTTCAGTATGTTCGGATAGCTCTCAAATAGTTGTCAAAATAAATAATATTTTCCCTGTCTTGAGTGGCTTGATTTACAGGGAGCCAAAAACCGCGTATGCGGGAAATGTTCTACTGATCATTCTGAACAATTTTTCCTAAGAGACTAAGAGTCTCAAATCAGTATCGAGCCACCTCTTTTTAAACCAAAATTTTGTAGGGATATAACAAATTTGTTGGTGAGTTTTTAAGATGTATGCATTTTGATATTATATTGATCATTTGTCGTATTATTCAAATTTTTTAAACTTCGACAGAATACCAAATTGTATTTAAAGAGTGAATATCGACTAATTACCGCACACAACTGAGTCGACCGTGTCAATAATCGAATACTATCAACCATTAAGTAATATCCACAGCATGGTATATTGATGCTTTCATATGATTAAAATAATATTTAAAATTGAAGTATTTGTGCGTAAACGTTGCATAAATGATATATAGTAAATAAATTTTAAGACTTTTTAAACCTTTCCAATATTAATTAACTTAAAAACTGAGTCAATGTATAGGAATTTAGTAATTTCATTATGAACGTACAAATTAATTCAAATATACTAAACATAATTATTTTAAATTTTTATGAATTGTTTTCTTTTTTTTCATGTTTCATTTTACAATTTCTGTCAAAAATTTTAACAATTCTATAAAATACTTTGAACAGTGGTTCCCAAAAATTAAAGCGCAGGCTTTCTATCTGCGGTTTCAAGTACACTAGCCTGTAGCCTTCCGGAAATAATAATCCTCTTATCCAACGTAATCACAAAGGCAACTATAATCCACTAGCCTTCCGCAAAAGGATTTAAATTTTTTTGATATATTTATTAATTTTTATTAGTAATATTAAATTAAACAGGCAAATTTGCATGATACTAATACATAAAAGGTATGTCGCAAAAGAAACAGAACTTTTTAAATATAACTGTTTCTGGTGGCGCCACCTATTGATGGGTATATGAAATAACAAGTTTGATCTCTTGTTGACATTTCGTAAAAATTTTAAGACAATTGGATAACTACAATCGATCAAAAAGTGACAGCAGCTTTTGGTCATCGGTCGTAAAATGCAAGAGAAGGTCATGAGGACCTCTGTGACGATCAGAAGTCGGTCATCTTCAGAAGTCAAAAATAAAGACAATGCTGATTTGTTTTTACGATTCCGAGGGCATTGTACACCGAGAGTTCGTCCCACCTAGCCAAACGATTAATGCTGTGTTTTACCTTGGTGTTATGAAACGTCTTTTGTCACGCATTCGTCGTGCTCGACCACAATACGGTGAGGCAGGGTCCTGGCGCCTGTTGCACGATAATGCGCCGTGTCATCGGTCGACGCTTGTCACTGATTTTTTGACAAAAAACTCCATATTAACCATTAATCACTCACCTGGCACCCTGTGATTTTTACCTATTTGGAAAACTTCATTTGCCCATGAAAGGATACTGGTTTCAGGACATTTCAGCTATCCAAAAGGCGACGACCGATATTCTCAAGAGCATTCCGAAGAATGACCTTAAACACTCATTTGAAATGTTAATTGACCGGGCTAAACGCTGTATCGAAGCACAAGGAAACTTTGAATAAAAAAATATAACTTTTGAAAAATATTAATTTTTTGTTGTTTTTTTTTCAACAGTCCTGTTTCTTTTGCGACAGACCTTATATTTTTCCATATAGCTTTGCAAAATTTTGTATTTATAGTTCCAATTTGTCGCTGACGACGTTGCTTTGCCTTTTTTGGGTGTCTATTTCCATTTTTTCGACTTCAACTGTATTTTTTTGTCTCTGGGTGTATATACATATATCTATATATACGAGTATATATGAATATCGATAGCATCTATTTCTTACTTTGTACTATTTAATAAAGAAACAATCCACTTTATGGATGGATATTGACGATTTTCTTGCGATTCAGATGAAAATTTTGTCCATGATTTTTTTTTGTATTAGCTCGTTTGGCACTCATGCATCGAGTCTTATTTTAGTGGTTCCAAATTGTTTTGGTGCAATGATATTTTAGCGTAACGCAATCGCATTTACACAAAGCGAGATGCATCTTACTAAAGCCATCTATTGAAAAAAATGGATTTAATTATACAATTAATGTTTGAAGTTCTGCACGAGAGACACCAAGATGTTTTTATTTTTCCATCTTTTAATACATAAAAATTAGTAAATATTTTATTTTTATTCTTTTCGGAAATCATGAAAAGGAACTTCAAATAATATATATATTTCCTGTATATAATTTTTCCTTGCTATAAATTAGCATGATTTTTATGTTAAAGCAAATTCGGCTATTATTAGTATGATTTATAGTAAATTTTCCGTTTTTCTTTTCTGTTTTTAATTATTCTTTTTAATTTTTTGTTTTATTTTACAAACCTGTTTTCTGATCCTGAAACCTTAAATAATACCATAAAATGTAAAACGCACTTCAAATCATCGCTGACCCTTAAATCATATGTGACTGTGTACCCACGACGTGGCTTAATGCGTTGCTGCTTCATTGTTGTCGAATAAACCGATGTCCCACCGATGCCTAAAACTATACAAATCGCTGCGGACTATTATTTTATTTGCAAACGCTTTTTAACAAACGCTGAATGATATTAAAAAAAATTAACTGTTGACCAGCTAAAGGTCGTACTAATATTGAGTTACGAGAGCAATTTATTTTGGCGGATGGTGTTTCACAAAGTATGGCAGCATTTACACCTCGTCGTTCTACACCAAATGCCTCACAAAATGGCAGCATGTCACCCTACATGAGTGGACAAGGTCCCATTATAAAGGTAAATTAATCAACTATGTAAGGGTAACATAACATTTTCCTGCCACTCGTCAGAATCGAATTTGTTTATATACATGTGGATTTACTTTTTTTCAGTGTGATTTTTTCGATGATAGCACGGTATCGTAGTAGTTTTTAAATTTATACAATGACTAATTAAAGAACAATTTAATATATATCAATATTCGTAGTATGTTTCTACAAATATAAAGTCCATATGAACACAAACAACATTTACAACTACTATGATTCCCTGTTATTTTTGGGAGTAAGTGTTCAATGTGGTTGATTTTTTGAAGGTAGCATGCGTTTTATTAATTTCTATAAAAAGAGTTACATGTGGTAAAAATTTAATTTAATACAAAATGAAAATGAGAGGAGCTCTTTACATACTATATATAGTTTCACAACTGAAATTATTGTTTGAAATAAAATAAACCATATCTTTATGGAAAAATTACATGTAAATGTCAAAGTTTCTTAAATGATCATGTCCCGTTAACGCCTCATATAATTAGTTTACGCTAGTAAAATATTGACAAAGTATAATTTACTAAAATCTCTAGCCGACGAGCATTTGGCAGAATTAATGCCAATATTCGAACGAATACGTACTCAAGAGCAAGTTCCATGTGCCTTTCCCATTCATATGGGATCAGGTGGTACCGTATTTGTACGTTGTAATAATAGTCGAACTTTACCATTAAACCCACATGTACTACACTGTCACCCCACTACACACTGGGTAAGTTACAAAATTTAATTAACAACACCTATTTAATTTCGAATGCAAATGTCCATCCTAATTACATATATATTCTTATATATATTAATTATTTATTAAAGGTGCGCGAGCGGTCAGTACGGTCGATACCAATGTCACGTCCATCCCGATCATCACAATCTGCATCTACACCGGACTCTCTGAGCGACAATGAATTTGGTCAATCTGGAACATCTGGTCGGTACACACCCCGAAAAGTCACATATACAAGTACTCGTGGTGTTGTAACTCCATCGGGATCTCGATCAGGGTCAAAACCTAATTCTCGTCCTTTAAGCCGACAAGGGTCGAAACCACCTTCCAGACATGGATCCAATATGTCATTGGATAGCACAGGTATGCGAAAGAATAAGTAAAAAAATAAGTATTTTTATTCTACTCTAGAAGCATGAATTGCAGGTAATTTTTAGAGTACCGTAAAAAAGGCAATTAATATTTTTTATGGTGTTTTTATTGATATCTTAAGAATACAGCAAAAAAATTTTACAACAAAATATTAAAAATTAAAATAATTATAGTGGTCTGAAAAAAAAATCAAAAGAAATTCTTAATCAGTAAGGATGCTGTTATAGTCCCTATTTCAGGGAACACGAAAATTTTTTTTTTTGAAAAAAGGCGACTGCCTGAAAATAAAAATCATTTTTTACGCTTTTTTTTTGAAATTCCTGAATTTTTTTTAAATATTAAAAACAAAAATTTTGACACGATGCTGGTAGCCAGCGTAGCCGCTTTTTTTTAATTCGCTGAACTATGTCGTCGTATATCTTATACAGCTCATCGTTTCATCGATAGGAGATATTTCGTCAGCGCCCTCGTTCACTGCCAGACCCATTAGCTTTGCTTCCAGCCTGGAGAAAACAGAACTAACGGCGCGGGTATTGAGCAGCAGATGTACACTCTTATAAAAGATTGTACCTGCTCGATTAAGTTCTACAACTCGAATTATTTTCGCCAAGAGTAGATTGAAGAAGTCGCACGAAAAGGAGTCGCCTTGTGTGAAACCTCATTTTGGAGTTTACATAGCAGTATTAGTTTTGCGGGGATACCAAATTCAGACATAGCGGCATTAAGGCAGTTTATTTTCGTGCTGTCAAAAGCAGCTTTAAAATCGACGAAGAGGTGGGATGTGTCGATCCTCTTTTTAACGGGTCTTTTCCAAGATTTAGCTCATGATGAATATCTCTTCCGTTGTTGATTTTCCACGCCACGCTAATAAGGTCCAATCAGTTTGTTGACGGTGGGCTTTAATCTTTCACACAATATGCTTGATAGAATCTTATATGCGATGTTGAGTCACTAGATCACCTCTACGGGTTCTACAAGAGTATGCTGGGGTCTTGAAACCTTCTGTTAGTCGCCTCATCTTTTCGTCGGCCCCTGTCGGCAAGCTTGTCAAGCTCTTCATACTCACGCATTTCGGCCTCTCTTTTTTTGTCTGCAAATGCGTCTCGCTTCGTTCTTCAACTCTCGGTATCTATCCCATCCCGCACTTGTTTTGGTCGATTGTAGTGATGCGAGGTAGTCAGTCTGTTTTCTCTCCGCTGCGACACGGCACTCCTTATGTACCAGCTGTTCTTTTTTCAGAAACCAATGGTTTTGTTTGCAGCTGTACGTAAGGAGCTTGTAATGTCGCCCCACAGCCGAGTTGCTGATGAGTGCTCTCAGAGAGCAGGAGCGCAAGTCTAGTATAAAATCGTTCGGCTGTCTGTTGTGATTGCAGCTTCTCGTCGTCGAACCTTCCTTGTGTTTGTTGGTGTGCGTTTTTTGCTGTACAAAGGCGAGTGCGAATCTTGGCTGCAATAAGATAGTTGCCCGAGTCAATGTAAGGACCTCGGAGCGTACGCATGTCTGAAACACTGGAGACGTGCCTTCCTTCTATCACAAAATGATGGTTCTAGTTGGTAGCTTTCCGATGAGCTTGATGAATTTTCTTATGCTGGAATCTAATACTACAGATAACAATATTAAGATCCCCGGCCGATCAGCCTCAACCTATTTGGGAATGTGTCATTGTTAAGGCTGAATTTACCGACCTTTGTGCCTAAGATACCTTCCTTTCTCACCCTGGCGATAAAGTGCGCAAGCACGATTTTGACTTCATGGCGGGTGCAGCTCTCATAGATGCGCTTCAAAAGCTCATAGAATTCATCTTTTGTCACATCGTCCTAAATAGCTAATGTGATTCTGTAACTTTCTAAGATATAGTCATGGTTTAATTTTTTTATTCACAAGAACAAGCTTGGAAACTGATGAACTGATTTATTGTTTATTTAGACGAAACTCCACCATCACGCATTCCACAGCGAAAATCATTAACAATAGGAAGTGGGACCACTACGCGACCAATCCGCCTATCGGTAACATCAGCAACCGTATCTGATGTAGGTACATCTGCAAGAAAAACCGTATCGGGATCGGCAAGTCCGGCACAATCAAGGTATACAAAATACTATATATACTACATAAGTTGTTGCATGTTTAAATATTGATACTCTACATGCATAACCTTTTTTAATGCAAATACCCTTATAAAAACTAGAAACAAAATATTTTAATACCTTTTGAGATCATGGTACTATCTTTTCCAAACATCTTTCATGCAATAAAATATACAAATATACATAAATATGAGAAATATATAGAACTATAAGAGACATACATCAGTAGCAAAACAAAACGTTTGGTGAGCTTTGTACAATTCACATTAACCAAAACTTTTTTAATTTTATTAGCATAATTTTTTGTATGCTTTATTTTGAATTCAATTTTCATCTTCTTATTATCTTTTCATCTTAATATGCGTGAATTAGACATGACTGAAATTACTATCTGTATTTGATAATCGACAAATTTTTACTTATTTATTTTTATTTGCCTCTAATCGATAAGGCCTAGTGGACAATCGCGTTTGATTGTCGACAATTTAGCAATTATGGTGGTCAAATAAAACACGCCTATTAAAATAATATATACGCCAGTAAATAAGAAAAAGCACAAATCGCGGTGATCCAAATATTTTTAATGTAATTTTAACCATTACATCAAAATTCTACACCGCCAATATAACATAATATTAAAGTTACATTTAAATATACAAAATCAATTTAATAACAAAAAAACAAATGCTTTAAAAATGTGCATCCTTACGATATATTGAATCGAAATCATAGATTTGAGTCGCATCACAATATTATTTAAAATTTTTTTCTTGAATGTATAGGTATTTAAACACGGGAAAATATTCATTCATTTTAGACTTTAGAAAAAAATTAAACTTTTTCCAGCTTTTCCGACATAAATAAATGAATTAATTATGAAGAAAATCCAAAAATACTCATTAAATATTATCTAATTATCCTTAGTTTGAGTTCTGTAATTGTGAATAGAATATACATTAATTTCATCTCTAATATCTTTTAACTATGTATTTTATTTATATATTGCATATGAAACTAACAAATCTACACTTAACCCAATTCCCAATGGTATACTTGGATAATTATTTGTGCAGCAATGGTGGTATGAGTAGAGCATCCAGCATTCCACGATTAAGCAGCTATTGTTCTAGGTAACTGAAAATATTTTATTAACCGTTTGTATTATTATTAACAAATCAAAAAGTATCTAAAATTCATTTTAAATTTTAACCTTTTCTAATACAATACTATTATCTTAGAATTGGGTACGCATTTTATATACATATTTTTATATTTAATTATGCGTTTTATGATATTCATTTTTATCATTAACTAGTACATTTTTTAAAAAATATGGTCTTGCTTTTAAATTTCTAAAATGAGAAATTGTTGTTTTTGATAATTTTAAATTTTTAATTTAAACTAGTCTTACGTGGCTTTACCAGCATCTTTATGTATGTATATTTTTAATTTGGAATAAAAATACTATTTTGCTTAGTTACAAAATTTTAGTTAATACTAGCTTTTCCCGCTTTTGGGCTCGCATTGAATTCCTTGAATAAATATCGAAAATTATTAACAATACCAAATAACTGCATAGTATGTAAACGAATATAATGAATATCTTCGTGGTTTACCCAAATTTTGTTTGATTTAACGCTTTTGAAGCATTTTTGTTTTATTTGATTTTGAAATTTGTCGACAAAAAATCATATCTTCCGAAATAAATATTTTCAATTTCGAAATTTATTTTAATTTTTTATTTTCGTTGAATGTATCTGCAAAATCGACGGTGCTTTTGCAAATAAACGAATAACTGTGTAAATTTTCACGTCTTTGCGTGCTGTTCTGCGAGTGCATAACGAAATAGCGTTTAATTTTTATGTATGAAGTTAACGATATAACTAACAAAATTCAAAAAACCCATTTTGAACACAATACAAAAATTTCCAATAGCCAAGTAATCTAAGTTCAAAAAACTTGCTGATATGCTCATGAAAAGTGTGTATTAAAAACATCATCAGTTAATGATCTATACAAAAACAAACTATGTTTTCGGTAGTAAAAAGCAGTTACACCACTCATTCTTTGATAATTTTTGCTGTTTGTACTTAAACGGAAAATGCGAAATAAATAACTTAATTTAGAATTTATGAAGCTATTATATATTGTTTTTCATCATATTTCCTGTAATAATACATTCGGAGATAAATGAAGGAGTGGTCTTCTGAAAAAAGAGGATAGTTTTGTTTTTATTCCGAGTTTACATTAGATATTTAATAATTTCATAATACATTACTGCCAAATATTAATTATATTTATTACACTTTTTAGAAAAAATGCTAGCGGGAACACAACTCCTTCTGGTGCACGAACACCTCGCAAAGGCTCCGCTGATCCAACAATAAGTTCGACAATGCGGTCTCAAATACAACGAGGAACCACACCGGCCAGTAAAAGGGAACCGTTTCGCCTTTAAAATTATTTAAAACAGTTATGCGAGATCAAAGCAGTTATTGGATGCCTCTTTTCATGTTTATCTATTCAATTAACATTAAAGATAAAAGTGAACGCTTAAAAGACAACGAAAACTTTATAATAGTATCTTATCAAACTAATAGTGTTATCGATTACTTTACTAATTTATTTTTCTTGTTTTTCGAAAGTTATTATATTTTGGAACATTTAAGGAGTAAGTCGAATATTTAAAGTTCCGAAAATGTTAAATACACCTAAATGAAATGATATTTATTATCCAATAAATAATAAAAGTCATAAAACTAAGTTCCAAATATTCTTAAGTGTAAAAAAATTATTTACCGAATTATGTACATTTAATACATAACTAATACTTTAATAATAATTTTATTAACAGATTTGTATTTTAATTTGTTTAATTAAAAACTCTATTGGCACAACTTTTTACATATCACATATCTTATTACGGGAGGTTTCAGATAAAAGTCGCTTTAATGCCGAACTGTTGCTTGCTCACCAAAAGAAATAATTCAAGGGGAAATTGTGTGTATATCAGCAAGGGTAATAGCCTTGACAGACGGCAGCGTTAACTAACTACGCACTTAATCAGATCCAAATTTGTGATGACAGACAGCAGCTATACGAGTTTGAAACTCTCGTAAACAGCTGTCATTTTTATAATATTTTCAACGAAAATGGATAGAAGATAAACATTGCGGTTGTTTGCCGCCCAATTGTTCCAAAACCACTTTTTATTACAAAAACATATCAACACGTTATTTTTGAAACTGCATCATAACATAACATCATAACACAAAACTTCTTGTTCTATTATTGAAAACTTGAAAAACAGCTGTCAGTGCTGCTTGTTTTTCATTCACAATATATTACAATTGGTCATTTTTAACAATGTTGGATTAATTGAGAGTTAGCAACTGAGTTAACTTCACTAACTCTTGAATTTATCCGGATTAACGCTGCCGTCTGCCAAGCCTATAATAGCTTGACAATATTTCGAAGCGAATACTATGTTCGTCGTCGTGCTTGTGTGCGTAGTATTTTACGCAACTAGAGTAATTCTTCTCTGTGTTTGTAGTATGAATTTGAAATATTTCACAATTAATTTTTGGACATTAACTAGTAAAAAAAATTGGCTGAGTGTGACTGCACAATTGTAAAATAAAATTCGGGTGTAACCGAATATTTTATACTTTCACAAATTTGCGAGGATCGAAAACGGGAAAACATTTTGAGGTGTTGTCAAATTATTATTTTAGAAAGTATTATAAATATATTCAATATTCATTTCTCCACTTTGATATCTTATTAACATACAATTATATATGATATATTAATAAAGAAATCCATTATTTTTGTATTAAATTAAATGTTTTATTTAACATACTTATTTAGCATACTTACATTTATACGAATTAAGGAAAATATGGACAGTTTTTTTGAAAAACATTTTTAACATTTTGAAGGTAGTTTCATAATGCCACTCTATAAGAAATCCTCAAATTTGTTGGCAAAAAGCTGCGACAGTTCATTTTCCTAAGTTTCTTTTGGGACGAACTTTTCACTAGCAAAATCATTCTTCATGACAGAAACTGGTTGTAATCACTTAATGCCAAATTCAAACTATAAGGTGTTGGAGGATGAGTCATGTGTAGAAGTTTACGCAAGTGAGGAAAGTTCTCTGTTCGCCATTCACTTGAGAGTGGCCAGAAACGATTCTTTTACATATGGCTCAAGCAGCTCACGACTTCCGGTCTTTGACCAAATATCCTCTGGGTAGCTAGAAAACATCCGTTTGAAGGCGAAACATCCCCTACACAGCGGTGGGTTTGGGACCCGCCACGTTAAAACCGCCCCCAAAGAACAGTCAAAAACAGCCTCGGATGAGAGACACCCCTTTTGATGACGACCATGGCAAACGAAATAAAGGTTACGATTTGAGAGCATGCACCTGGAATGTCGGGTCGCTTAATTCCCAATTCAACCCAGCTGATTGATGTCCTTGTGAAAATAAAGATTGACATCACGGCCGTCCAAGAAATGCGATGGACGGGACAAGGACTGAGGCGAGTAGGTCCTTGTGGCATTTACTACAGTGGCCATATAAAGGAGCCCAAGTTCGATGTGAGATTCGTGGTGGGAGAGAGACTCCGTCGCCGAGTATTGTCATTCACTCTAGTGGATGAACGTCTTGCCACAATCCGCATCAAAGCGAGGTTCTTCAACATATCGCTGATTTGCATCCACGCCCCGACGGAAGAGAAGGACGATGTGACCAAAAATGCCTTTTATGAGCGCTTGGAGCGCACCTATGAGAGAGGTGCATTGTTGGATGTACTCTGTGAAGTGCCAGAAATGCGGTTTGCCTCATCCTCATATTTTGATTTGGTTGGTGAATAAAATAGAACACCGGATGAAGTTGATGATGTAATTTTGGCAAAAATTCCCAATGCAACGACAGATGCAGAATTGTTTGATGTTGTTGTCAAAAACATGATCCATGGCCCGTGTGGAGAATTTAATGTTCATTCGCCATGCATGGTTGATGGGAAGTGTACGAAATGATATCCAAGAGCTTTGGTTTCAAACACTGTTACTGGGAATGACAGTTATCCTTTAAATCGTCGCCGATCAACTGAAAAAAATGGTAGGAATCAGGATATTGAAGTAGACAATCGTTGGTTCGTGCCATATTTTCCGTTGTTATCAAGCCCACATAAGTTGAATTCTATCGGGTGATTTTTTAAGAGCTTGATAACTTTTTTTAAAAAAAAAACGCATAAAATTTGCAAAATCTCATCGGTTCTTTATTTGAAACGTTAGATTGGTTCATGACATTTACTTTTTGAAGATAATTTCATTTAAATGTTGACCGCGGCTGCGTCTTAGGTGGTCCATTCGGAAAGTCCAATTTTGGGCAACTTTTTCGAGCATTTCGGCCGGAATAGCCCGAATTTCTTCGGAAATGTTGTCTTCCAAAGCTGGAATAGTTGCTGGCTTATTTCTGTAGACTTTAGACTTGACGTAGCCCCACAAAAAATAGTCTAAAGGCGTTAAATCGCATGATCTTGGTGGCCAACTTACGGGTCCATTTCTTGAGATGAATTGTTCTCCGAAGTTTTCCCTCAAAATGGCCATAGAATCGCGAGCTGTGTGGCATGTAGCGCCATCTTGTTGAAACCACATGTCAACCAAGTTCAGTTCTTCCATTTTTGGCAACAAAAAGTTTGTTAGCACCAAGATCTTTGCGTAAAATCTTCCATGTGGTCGAATAACACAAACCCAATTGCTGCGAACGGCGACGAATCGACATTTCACGGTCTTCAGCCACACTCTCAGAAACAGACGCAATATTCTCTTCTGTACGCACTGTACGCATTCGTGTGGTTGGTTTAATGTCCAATAAAGTAAACTGAGTGCGAAACTTGGTCACAATCGCATTAATTGTTTGCTCACTTGGTCGATTATGTAGACCATAAATCGGACGTAAAGCGCGAAACACATTTCGAACCGAACACTGATTTTGGTAATAAAATTCAATGATTTGCAAGCGTTGCTCGTTAGTAAGTCTATTCATGATGAAATGTCAAAGCATACTGAGCATCTTTCTCTTTGACACCATGTCTGAAATCCCACGTGATCTGTCAAATACTAATGCATGAAAATCCTAACCTCAAAAAAATCACCCGATATAAGGTATACATTTTTGTAAATATGTCAACAAAGGGAGCGATATGGCCGTACTTACGAGTTGCAGATCAAAACAGAAACTATGAAATTAACCAGTATCAAATGAGACGGTATGTGAGCAGTAATGAAGCTATTTGGCATTTTTTCAAATACACAAAAGGCATCCAACTGTTGTTCACTTGGCTGTTCATTTCGAGAAAAGTAGGAAATGCAGCGCAAGGAGCGGCATCACCAATTCTTATTACTTTGACTGCTTTCTTTAAATTGTGTGGAGGTGATGATTTTGCAAAAACGCTTTTGTATGCACAAATATCAGCATATTTTACATGAAACGTCGATAGAAGAATTTCAACGACGTAAGCAAGGAAACCGAGCCAAGGGTTTTACAAATTTGTATTCATCAGATGCGTTGGGACGAATTAACACTGTTCTTCCGAGCAATGCAGAATGTTTCTATTTGGGTTTGTTACTGATCAATGTTCGTGGCCTAACATTATTCCAACAATTGAAAACCGTTAATGGACAATTGTGTGCAACATATCGTGAGGCATGTCAACGTTTGAATTTGTTAGGGGATGATATGCACTGGATCCTACGAATCCAATGGAGTTGTGGACAACTTATCGAGAACATACGGCAGAAGGCATTTTACATCGAGTTCGTCGCATCAATTCCGATCATTTAATGGATTTGGAACGAGACATTGGTAATGATTGAAAATGTATGTTTATCTATATCAAACAAAACATTAGCGCTATTGGGCTCGACATCGCCTATTCGACCCATGCATGATCTTTTATGTCAGAAATTACAACGTGAACAACACTATGATAGCAATAAATTTAATTCTTATGTTCAGTTAAATGTTTCGAAATTGAATGTTCAGCAGAAAGTATTGTAAGAGTCTATTATGCAAGCTATTTACAGTGGGGACGGTGGATTTCTTTTTTTGGATTTGCCAGGAGCCATCGGAATAACTTTTTTGATATTTTGGCGGTTAGATTTAATTTAAATTTATTTTGCAATTTTTGACAATATCGAAAACCCACATACGTCAATATTGGATAATAAATATTCAAGAAATATTGCCATTCGAGATCGCGATTAATATACAAATATTGAACGTGTAGCCAGCGTCATAGAATTTGATGATTGCTTACCTTTCACGGGTCTTTTCCAAGATGGTCTTCAGACGGGTAATTGCTATTCGTACTTCTTCTTGGTCGGGCAATGGAACGTCTGGTCCATCGTCATCGATTGGGGAATCGGGTTCGGGTTCCTGGCGTTGTGCGTTCACTGCC
Organism: Bactrocera tryoni; assembly: GCF_016617805.1. Classification (NCBI taxonomy): domain Eukaryota; kingdom Metazoa; phylum Arthropoda; class Insecta; order Diptera; family Tephritidae; genus Bactrocera; species Bactrocera tryoni. The sequence goes on along the minus strand of NC_052501.1, from coordinate 59,253,215 downwards.
ATTCAGCAGGCTGGAGAAGTGTTCCCTCCATAATTTAAGTATGCTTTGGGCATCGGAGACTAGATCACCTTTGGGGGTTCTACAAGAGTATGCTCCTGTCTTGAAACCTTCTGTAAGCCGCCGCATTTTTTCGTAGAATTTTCGAGCATTACCCCTGTCGGCCAGCTTATCAAGCTCTTCGTACTCACGCATTTCGGCCTCATTCTTTTTATGTCCGATAATGCGTCTCGCTTCCCTCTTCAACTCTCGATATCTGTCCCATCCCGCACGTGTAGTGGTCGATCGTAACGTTGCGAGGTAGGCAGCTTGTTTTCTCTCCGCTGCGACACGGCACTCCGCGTCATAGGGGAAGGTGGGGAATGTTGGACCACGTTTTGATTTCGGTTAAAAAGTCACATAAAAGTTATTTTTTGTGAAAATTCCAAAGCATGGATTTGTAGTGCGAGTCGTAACCTTCCTTTTGATAACATTGGTTTGATAAAATTCTACAAAAATTTAAAAGTTATAGCCATTGGCGCAAAAAACCTGATTTTGCGATTTTGAAAAAAGGTGGGGAATGTCGGGCTGTAAATCGATTAAAACATGATTATTGCCGATGAAAAACGTTTATTTATCAATGGAAATGAAAGAGAGATTCATAAATAATAAGAAAAATAGGAATTGGCGAAAAAAATTATTCCGACTCGCAGTGGATGCAGGTGTAAGTGTTCGGGTTCGGTCCTGCACATTTCAAGTGAACCCCTTGATCACAAACGATGCAATGGGCCGTGTTTTGACGATTCTCGTGCTTCGGCATCTTTTTCTTGCAAATCGTGCAAAAATCGAAGTTCTCTTCGATGTCGGTTTCGGTCGGAGACGGGCTTCTCTTCCGTGGCGTCTTCGATTTGCCACGGCCTTTTTGCTTCTTGGCTGCTGGTTCATCGGCTGCCTTCGTCAATTTTTGCCGCTTTTTTTCGGCCTTGTCACGCAGATCTGCGACAACCTCAGGCGATGTCAAAATCGTTGACTCCATTGTCTTGCGGCCACGTTTTGATTTCGGCGCAGGTGTGCCCAATTTCAACGGGCCAACCGATTTCAATGCATCACGGAGCTGTGGAGCCGAAACAAGAGACAACGACGATGATGCAGCACCACTTGTTGAAGCTGGGGCACTTGTCGATGCCTCCGACGTTGACACCTCCTCATTCGCAGCAGTCACAATGGCATCACCAGAGGCAAGAACTCGACGTTGATTGTCGGCGTCTTTCTCTTCGTCACCGAACAAATTTTTACCACTCAGTTCCGAAGCGACAAAGTCAACTTCAGTGAAAATTTGCGGGTTGAACGGGTAGATGCCAGTTGTTCGGAAGCCGGATTTGATGGTTTTCGGCGTTAACATAACATCGAGGCACTGATCGACAAGGAGCGGCACATGATGCAGATCGAAAGTGACACCAATGTTGGACTTTTTCCATGCATCATGCTTCACGGTCATCATGCCTTTAAGTGGTGCAAATACCGCAACATCTAGCGGCTGCATTTTGTGCGTGCATTTCGGCGGAAAAGACAGCAACGTGATGCCATGATCCAACGCCAAATTTATCGCCTCGATCGATAAATGTGAACCGTGGTTGTCCAGCAGCAACATGGTTGGCGAATCGGCATTAGCACCGGTGTGCTTGATGAAATGACGCATGAATTGAGGGAATACGTCAGAGTTCATGTAACCAGAACCGTTCGCAACACTGCACTGCACTCGCATGAGCCGTAAAAATCTCTTTCATGTTGACTCGGGGAAAGAGGAAGAATAGCGGTATAGACTGGCCACTAGCGCTGACGGCCAAAGCCAAAGACACATTGGTGCCTTTTTCGGCAGATGTTGATGAGCCGACCTGCTTTTGTCCTTTGCGCGCGATGGTTTTGACAGGTCTGGTTGGCACGGTCGGGCACCCGGTTTCATCCATGTTCCATATTCGGTGAGGTTCAAACGGCGTCTTACCGAGAACGGATGAAAGGTTGGCAAAGAATGCATCGACATTCTCTTTGTTGAATCGCTTCGCACGGCTCTGGCTTACTTGCTCTGGTGTTCGCAGTGACAAATTTTTGTGGCGTTTCATGAACGCCAACTGCCAATCCTTACTCGCCTGTTGATTGTCGTTCCATGGATCCGGATACGACGCGCCAACTTTCCGAGCAAATTACGAAGCTCCATCAAACTAATTCCATAGTTGATGTCGCTGGCCTGGAGAATGTAGCTTATCAGCGTCTTCTCTTGTTCGATGTTGAAGATCTGAAATAAAAAAAAATTATTTATTATTCGATGAAAGAAAAAGAAAGAAACCAGCAGAACTCACTGTTTTTGTGGCCATCGTCGTGCTTTCAGCCAGCAAATTCTTCATTACATCGGCATTGGCAGTAGTAACGTCGATGCTCGCACCATCAAATGCTGCAATATAACGCATCAGGTTGGTCCTCGGAATTTTGTGTGCCGTCGCAGATTGTCGAACGCTGTTCTGATGTATTTTCACCGACTTGATCGCCTCCAAAATGTTGTCGAAATCAACAATTTTCTCTTGTTTGGGATAGTACCGCGGCATAATGACTAAAAAAAATTTTTCGGAGCACGAAACTATCAGGAAATGTTGAAAAACTATTGTGTTGTTGAAATTCTGCACGAAAAATCACTTATACACGTCAAATATATGACTAATATTATAAACATATTTACCTGGATGAATTTATTGGAAAATGTGAAAAAAATCAACTGTACACAGAGTTGAAAAAAAGTAGTCGAATTTCTTTTTGTTGTCACAGAGAGGTTATAACACGTGTTCACAGCTCGAGTGCTATATAGAAACTGAGCTTAGTATGAGACGAGCCGATGACAGTTGGTTGCAGCTGTCAACCTATGCTAGGGAAAAAAATATCTCGCTGGCCCCGGATTCCCCCATGGCCCAACATTCCCCTACCAGCTGTTTTTTGCACTTTTCGAAAACCAATGGTTTTGGTTGCATCTGTACGTAAGGAGTTTGAAATGCCGTCCCACAGTTCCCTTATACCGAGTTGTTGACGACAGCTCTCAAAGAGCAGGAGTGCAAGCCGAGTAGAAAATCGTTCGGCTGTCTGTTGTGATTGCAGTTTCTCGTCGTTGAACCTTCCTTGTTTTTGTTGGCGTGCGTTTTTTGCTGCACAGAGGCGGGTGCGAATCTTGGCTGCAACAAGATAGTGGTCCGAGTCGATGTTAGGACCTCGGAGCGCACGCACATCTAAAACACTATCCGGGGACAGCCAGGTAGCTTGATGTATCTTCTTATGCTGGAATCTAGTACTACAGATAACCACATTTCGGGCCCCGGCGAAGTAGATCAGCCTCAACCCATTTGGGGATGTTTCCTCGTGGAGGCTGAATTTACCGACTGTAGTGCTAAGCACGATTTTGACATCGTGGCGGGGGCAGCTCTAATAAGTGCGCTCCAAGCACTCATAAAAGGCAACTTTGGTCACATCGTCCTTCTCTTCCGTCGGGGCGTGGGCGCAGATCAGCGATATTTTGAAGAACCTCGCTTTGATGCGGATTGTGCATCAAAGTGAGGTCCTTCAACATATCGCTCCTTCTCTTCCGTCACATCGTTCTTCTCTTCCGCCGGGGCATGGGCGCAGATCAGCGATATGTTGTAGAACCTCGCTTTGATGCACAATCCACATCGAGACGTTTAAAGTTTGAAAGTGAACTTTCTGAATATGTGATGGTTCATTTTGAGAAATGAAAATTGGTTGGTGAAGTGTTAGTCTGAATGAAAAAACGAAAATTCCTATGTTAAATATATGGGAACCTAAAAAAGAACAAATAGCGACCCCTTGGAGTTAAGCTACAGCGGCTGGCTTGAGGGAGGATTTTTTGTTTGTCAATCACTAACATTTGAGGGGGTAAAATTCAAAATTTTTTTTGAAGCACCCTAGTGCATATGTGATATATAAAAAAATGTTTAGAGGTCAGCATATCTTGATTTCTTTGACTTGTTTTGGCCCAATTTATCGATAATTACGAGAATATCAAAGAATTTTTTAATATTCAAGGGTGATGTGGAATCTGATACTTATCGGAATCAGAATTGAAACCGATAAAAAAAAAGTAGTAGGTGTCATGAATTCAGATATTATACTATGTTCGGACCGACATTGAAAACATTTTGAAAAAACATTTGTATGTTGTGGAATGTAAGTTGTTCCGACCGACAATTTGTGTTTTCGATGAGTTTTCACTGACAACTCAAAAATTGATTTGTTTGTTTACATTTGAGCAACAAGAATGGTATGTTTTGAAATCCTTAATATTTGCTTATAATTATTACTAAAGATCGTATTTTTTAGAATTCTGAGAAAAAGATATTAATTGCGAAAGCATTGTCTTTGAGAAGCCAAATAAATACCCTGCTTAACGACAATTCTTCAAGAGAAATATTAGAAAAGTCTTACTACTGAGCATCATGCCTTGGCAAAAAAGATAGCCGAGTTAAAGAAATAACATTTAATCGTATTAGATTTAATAAAGGACCTTGGGATGGCGATTAATTCATGTTGGACAAAAGTGTGTATATGTTCCTACTGATGCAAAAGTTTTCAATTATATATTATTAATTCCAGCAATCAGTTTTGGGAACACGATTGCCAACGAAATGGATGTGCTTTTTTTAAAGAGAACTTTCGTATGGACCGAAGTTCCTTTGATAAATTATGTGACATCCTACGCCCGCTACAAAAAAAGGATACGAATTACCGAAAAGCTATTCCTATCGAGAAAAGAGTGGCTATAACATTATTTGCTTTAAAGTGCCCATACACGAGCACACAAGTGCGTTCGATCGGTATGTGTGCGCTTGCGGTTTATCGTGTATGGTCTTGTTCGCGTACCGATCCATGTTCGCGAAAATGTTTGATTTTTTACGATCGGTGCGCGAACATGTTTATCGTGTATGGCGTTGTCGGCGCACAAAATCTCATTTCTCTCGTGTCGCCGAACAGTGAAGATCGCGGACAGTGCCAAGTGTTAAGGGGAGAGCCTGCTTTCGAGGCTTCAAAAAATCGATTTTTTGAGGATTTTTTTGGGAGGGAAAGAAATAATTGATTCAAGCGAAATTTCTAGGCTTTATAGTTATATATTTGAGCATCTCTTACAAATTTTTTGGATACGAAATCTTTGATATTCTGCTTTTGGGAAGCAATTACCCGATGCATCTCGCATGTACATTTTTCAGACGGCGGGCAGGATGCAGGTCGCAATTTCTATCGGAAACAAAAATTCAAAGAGATTCATATTTTTTATTAACTTATCTTCTAGTTAAACTAAGAAAATTCAAAAAAAAGTGTAAAATTTAAAATTTTATTAACAATTGAATAAATAGTGGCTTTTGATCAAAAGAATTTTACTTTATGCTGTTTAAAAATATGTTAAAACTTGACTTTTCTTAATATTTTTTTTTTAGTTTAAATATAAGAAAATTTTATGACAACTTTGCCCTTATTCCATACGACGTTTAGTTTTTTTTTTTATCCTGCCCACCAATTAAGAATAATCGTAAAAATGACAAACCGAGAAATCACGCTTCATAGTTTTCGCTTTTTGCCTAAGCGCTCATACATATACATAGTGTAAGAAAAATAAAAGTTGGAATGACTTATTAACGAAATACAATGAAAAAGATAAAAATGCTACATTAGAAATAAATTCCAAGAAATGTTCCGCTTGCCTGTCGCACATGTTAACTCTGTGAAGAACGAACGCAAAATGGATTTGTGTGTCGTGTATGGGCAAACGAATTCATACCGATCGAACGCACTTGTGTGCTCGAGTATGGGCACTATTAGGGTCATCTGCAGAGTATAGGAGTAACGCCAACATGTTCGGTGTAGGAAAATCTACGGTTTGCGAAATTTTACTGGAATTTGCACCGAAATCTGGAGATTATTGCATCCATCCTGTTTTAAAATGTTGCCTCTAAACAGAGAAAATATAACAGAATTGGTGACTGGTTTCGAGGTAATTGGATTCCCACAATGTTTAGGAGCAATTGGTAAATATTGGTTATAAAATCTTAAATTTGCGCTAATGGTCTAATAATTGTTTACAGACGGATGCCACATTGAGATTCACCTATCATCTGACGAAGCTGTGGACTATTATAATTATAAAGGATGGTATTCCCCCTTTTTATTGGCATTGGTTGATGCTAAGTAAAGTCTAAAAACTCAATATACATAAGTAATGTTTGCAATGTATTTTCAGACACCGTTTTACTTACATAAAGTAGTCCCGTTCGATGTAATGACTCTCAAATTTATGAGACGTCATGACTTAAGAAATAAATAGATAATTGTCCTTTACTAAGCGAAATGTCTCAAGACATTTCAGGCGTAAATGTGCCAGTATTTATTATTGGGGATTCGGCTTTTCGTTTTACCAAACAAATGATGAAACCGTATCCATTTAGCGTAAATCAAAATCATCGTGAGAAGGTATTCAACTACACTCTTTCGAAAACACGTAGAGTGGTCGAAAATGCTTTTGAACACCTCAAGTCTCGCTTTCGACGCGGCGGAAAAGGAATTGACAACTCTTTACGGAGTGCGAACTCAATAATAAAAGCATGTTGCGTCCTTCACAATTTTTTAAATGATAACAACGGCACGCTAAACGCTAAATGGTTACGCGCTTTGGAAGAGTTGGAGACTAGACGCCAAAATCCGTGTGATGTTTCATATGCATCTGACGACCCAATTAATGGAGAAACGATTCGGACAGCACTTTGTACATATTTTGGTAAGTACATGTGTATATTGCATCACAATGTCTACATTTTACACAATTACCTATATGTAGATTAAATCAAAGATAAAGTTGTAAACACAAAACAAAATTCAATTTTATTTTCCATATAAAAATAATTTTAATTATAACTAAATAGGCTGAACTAATTCTTGTCAACGTTAAACATTTTCAAAAAAGAAAATACATTAATTTATTTTTTTATTTATTTAGAAACTCAAGCAATCGTTTATCTGTTTCTTTAGAGTCTTTCAGATATTCTTCCATCAGTTGGTTTTTTTTATTGTCGTTTTCAACCAATTTTTCTGTCATGTCTATAATTTTTTGCTGGTTTCATTGAATTCCTGATTTGCTTTCTCGAGCTGTTTTTCAATTCTTTCACATTTTTTTAATATCAGGCTCTGAAAATGATTCCTTTTTTTTTCCAGAATCACTCGGCTCGGGAGACGATATTGTTAATGAAGAACTATCGGTTGGCGACATCGGCATCGCTGAGGGCGAAGGTAGGGAAACCAGTGGTGGCAATGGAGATGCAGCAACAAATGTATAAGGCGCAGCCGTTTCCACCGAAATTTGAAGTGGTTCGGAGTCAGTAAAACCTTTTTAAAAATGTATAGATGTATGTAAATATAAATATTATACTGAATTACAAAACAAATGTTTCTTACTTTGAAAGCTTTCCTCCACTAAGCTCTCGGCGTTGTAGCTGACGTACGGCAACAGTACGGCTCTCATTTTTTCATACAGTGGCCACTGCGAGGGAGAACCGTCAGTTGACCCGACTGATGTCTTCTCCTTCCTGTAAAACATTATATTTATTTAATAACTCTATTTTCCTTAATTTTATTTAATTACCTATATATCTGTGAAAGATTGTGCATTTTTGATTTGATTTCACTCGCCGTGAAATATACACCTTGTTGTTGCAACTTCATTGTCATTTCATCCACTATGTGGTTATTTTTCCTTGGCCCGCGAAGAGCACTAATTTTATTTTGCCGCGATTCAATCAGTAGGGCTTCTGCCCTATGACTCCACAAATTTCTTTTTTTTGTATTTTTGTTTTTCCATTTTTTAATATTATAATAATATATTCAACTGACAACTGATTTGTATATGCAATGTAAACAAATATCAAGTGACAATTTAGGGCCGGCAAAATATGTCTTCCAAAAAAATTGATTAAACTAGAGGAGGCACCGATTATAATGAGTGGAATGTAAGTTTTAAAATAGTTTTCAGCGAAACTGTGTTTTCGTTTGACAGATTTTACATAGACGAAAACACAAGTTTTCGTGCGAAAACCAGTTTTTCCCACGAAAACATGTTTTCGTTGTTGGTCCGAACATAGTATTATTGGTTTAATGTTCGAAACAGAATATGTATCGGTTTTCGGTGTCACGGAAACCAATTTTGAAAAGTAAGTTAAGAAATCAAGTTATGTAGTGCTATAACATATCGCCATACCCATAACCATTGTCATAACCGTAACGATATTTACTATTATCGATTATTGGTGCCATAACCATAATCAGCTGATCTTTCATTCGGAATTTTTGTTTTCATTTCAAAAGTGCCAAACAAACTAAATGAAATGAGCAGTGATGAAGAAATTGATAAATTATTCCTTAATATTATAGCATTATATGCTAAAAAAAGCAATTCAAGCGAACTAGGCGATGTCGTGTCCATTCTATTAATGTTAATAGGTTCCAAAACGGATACCATCAAAAAACGTTCCTGAAAATGAAAGATATGGATGAACAAGCATTGTTTGCCCATAGAAGAATGAATAGGAAGTTGTATGATACTTTTTTAAAGTTAATGGCACCTTAAATGTGTAAATTCAAGGAACAAATCCATGCCGAAGAGCGTTTGTCCCTCACACTTCTGTAAGTTTATGTGATTATTACTACATTTGTTATATTTATTAAGGTGATTGTTAGGTACTTAGCATACGGAATTCCTTTCAAAAAATTAGCATGGAGCTACAAAATCGGAAAGACCACTTTGAGAAACATAGTGCTGGAGACATGTGAGGCTATTTGGGAAATCCAATTTATCTGAGTGAACCCACGCAACAACAGTATAAAGAGATCACGACCGAATTTGCGCAAATGTGGAACTTGCCAAACTGTGTAGGTGCGAATGACGGAAAACATATTGCGATAAAATGCTCTCCAAATTCAGGATCCATGTATTATAATTATAAAAAGCTTTTCAGTATTGTACTGTTGGCAGAATGTGATGCTAAATACACTTTTACAGCCATTAGCGTAGGAGCTTACGGAAGCCAGAGTGATGTAGGTATTTTTCATGCAACGAGATTTGGCGAAGATCTGTTAGAAAATCGTTTGTCACTACCACCTGATACTCCACTTCCGTTATCTTCCCACCCGTTTCCGCATTACTTTGTTGGAGACTGTGCCTTTGCTTTAAAAAATAATCTTATGAAACCGTATCCAGGTGTAAATACAACAAGAGCTCAACGAATTTTTAATTATAGACTATCACGGGCAAGACGCGTTATTGAAAATGCGTTTGGGATTTTGGCAGCGAGGTGAAGAGTGTTAAGAACAACAATAGAGTTTCATCCTGAAAATGCTGAAAAAATCGTACTAGTATGTTTAGTGCTTCATAATTTCATAATGCTCCACGATATGAATCGATGGTACTGATCAGAGCATTACACTGACGGAGATGGAAGAAATGCTGAATGGAGAAACGAATTAAGATCTTGTGGGGGACCATTGCGGTCAGCACAAACTTTTAGACGCAGGGGTCGAAACAGTGCGTATAACCACAGAGAACACCTCACCAATTATTTTATGAACAATGGTGCAGTATCTTTTCAAAAGCATATAGAGTAAAACACTTATAAATATACATATTAAATTCAATAAAAAAAATGTTGAAAATGTAAATTTACATGAATTTCATTCATATTGATTAACAATAACAACAACGAAAAATTAATTAAATAAACACAAATAATTATTATATAGAACGTTATATGGATTATATCCTTTGTACTTCAGGTTCAAAAATTCAACCGTTCTCATTAAAAGAACAAAAAGTAATATGTAATAAAAGTTTAAAAAACTCTCATAATCGAGGGACTAGTTCATATACACAAAGCTTTCTTCTTCTTCATCAATTTGCGCTTGCATTACAATGTCAGTACATTGACGCATCACCAATGCTTGCCTTGATTTTTTCATTTTTGAAATCGAAGAGCATATCATTCGCCCAAAACCGCTTATCTCCGCATCAAACTCTTCTCGACGCGCTCTACGTTCACATACCTCCTGGAAAGTTTTCACTGTTCCGAGGATGGCAGTGTCCACCTCGTCAAGCTGTCTGCCTCTTCGCTTTCGTGGCCGCGATGTTGATAACGTATTTGCTTTTGGCTGACTAGACGGAATTGACTGATCGGACGGAATTGCTGTTGTTTGATCGGACAGAATTGATTGGTCGGACGGAATTAACTTCCCAGAGGAAATTGGAGGTGACGGCGAGAGATCTTGTGATATAGATTCGGACGAAATGTTTATAAAGTCATAGTTCTCGTTGCTGCGTTTTAATATTGGCGCACTTTGTCGCATTCTGTTAATATTAATGTTCTCATTATTTACATGGATATGGTAATAATGTATTTTACTTACGGACGAGGAATAATGTGACTTCTTAAAAATTGCAAACTTTCAAATAGCGCCAACCGTCCAAACATATTGTATATTAAATATTATATTATTTATATTGAACTCACCACCAACTTCCAAATTATTGGTGACTTCCTTCCAAGAGCGCCTTTTTTTCTCTTGATTTTTGAAATCGGCATGACTCTTGTCATAGGCATGACGAATTCCGCACACATTCTATTAATTTAATATCATCCATTTTGATTAATAGATTATTATTTGATTGCTGTTTAAAAATCGCATTACATAAAACAATCCGAGCTTTATAAATACAAAATTATGAGGCGAACAAAACAAAATGCAAACGAAATTTCAAATGAAAAGTCAAAAAATCAACAAACAGCTTTTTATGGTTACAGCGAAAATCAAAATTCAATTGATATCTATGGTTATGGGCATGTTGTTATGGTAACGCACCTCTAATTGGAAACATTGTTCCCCGTAAATTTGGTTCAATCAGCTGTTTTCTATGGATATGGTTATGCACCTCTAATTCTACCATAAGGGGGGATCTTGCTTTAAACTCTTAGAGAGTTCTAGAGTTTATAGTTATATATTTAATCATCATCCGAACATTTTTGGATATTGATATTCTGCCTTTGGGAAGCAATTGCCCAATGCATCTCGCATGTACATTTGGCAGTCGGCTGGCAGTATGCAGATTGGAATTTCTATCGGAAACAAAAAATTCAAAGACATTCATCTTTGTTATTAACTTATGTTCTAGTTGAACTAAGAAAATTTCAAAAAAAGTGTATAATTCCAAAAAAATTTAAAATTAAAAAAAGTGTTTTTTGGACAAAAAAGGTTTTACTTTACGTTGTTTAAACATATGTTCAAACTTAACTTTTCTTAGTGTTTTTTTAGTTTAAATAGAAGATAATTTAATGCCAAAGATAATAAACTTGGCCCCAATTCCATATGACGTTTCGTTTTTTTCTATCCTGCTCGCCAATTAAGAAATATCGTAAAAATGAAAAACCGAGAAATGGCGCGTCAATGTTTTCGCTTTCTATTTCCCCTCTAGCTTCGACAATATTTCGAATTCCCATTTATAACTTTGAGGACATATTCTTAGATAATTTTTAAAAAGATTTGGGAAAAAAATCGATTTTTCCGAAGCTTCTAAAGCTGGCTCCCCTCTTAAAGAAGACTTACAAAACGTAATTTAACACCCAAATGCGTCTTTATTCATTCGATAAATGTTATCTCTTAAAATCTTCCTTTAAATCGGAACTCATTAAAAACTTTAATAGGACTTCTTCCAAATGTATTCACTCGCAAGTTTTGTCACATTAGTAAACAGCTGATTCCAAGCTGAAAATCCAAACAGATTCCGTGACGCCAATGAAAATCAGAATTGGTTTGCAATTCTGACAGCTGAGCAATTCTCTCTTTGATCCCACAACACCCCTGATAACCTCTCAAGTGAAAATTTTTCCTATATTTCATTTTTTTTAATTATAATTTAATGAATAAATGAACTATTTAAAAATACATACTGAATGATATCTGCAGATTCATCTTATTCGCAATATAATTTTGAAAATTTATTTCTTGCGCATAGACCGACAAGCAAAATAAGCAAATGCTTACACAGGTGATACTAATGTACATATGTTATTTCTTTGACACATTTGTATATACATATGTACAAACATTCATAAGGAAAGTGCCGCACGTATCTTCCCGCATCTCCGTTGTCTCGGACAACCAATGGACGAAACTTACGGTTTGTCAAAGAATCAATGATTAAGCACTGATGCGACGACAAAGCATCACAACATTGCGATGTTGGTAGAAAATCCGAGCTGTGCCAAAAGAAACTAACAAACGATCGCCGATTGCCGCCGCTTCCCTTTCCGCTCGAACAGCTTCGCCTACAATAAAGCGTAAATATTTGTAAAATATTTTAAATCGACAAGAACTAGGTTGTCAATTTTTTCACTCTTTTCTGTGTTTTGTGAGTTTGCGGAGTTGCCAGTTTTCCTTCTAGAGAAACATCAGAAAGTTGTTCAATTTATGATTTTTAGCTTTTGCCGTCGTCACGAAAAGACGCTTATAGGCAAAGGCATGATCGGGGAGATTTTACGCGTCTGTTTTTATGAATGAATCGAAATCGCTTGTTGAATGTGCGCTTGCGTTTATGAATGAAATGCTGTTGTAATATTTTTTACATTAGGGCTTCGGCAATTTGGCTGCCATATTGACCTGTGATGCTTATGCTATTTGCGACAATTGTTGGTTTTGTAGAACAATGTTTAAATTTTTTGTCTGTTACATATTAACGCATTAGTATGTATGTATACTTGTGCATTATTTGTTCGGCAACGTATACAAATGTACATGTATGTATGCATGTATGTCTATTTGAATCAATCAGTGATGAGTTATAATTTGAATTTCTAAATGCGCAGATGTGTGCATGTGCAAAAACATGAGTATGTATATAAAAATAATTTAGTTGAAGTTCTATTTGTATATTGTGATAAATTTAATTTCTATTAGTATGAAATATAAATACATAAATATTTATGAGGAAAATATATTGTTTAAAAACCAAACTAAAATATTATTTCGCTGATTTTTAGGAATGCATGTAAGGTGATATTTAATGGGGATTGCGTTTCTTGGGCCGACCAGCGATCGGAGTATCGAATTTTAAGCCCACGGATCGATTCGGTACAGGGCAACATCGGTTGAATCAGGACCGTTACGGGAACACTGCTCCTGCCGTCGACCAATAGAGTAACCTGTCCTAGTCACTTGGCTGGGGTTGTGGGCTGTACCATCGTGATATCACTTTAATCGACCATTTGCACGCACCCAAATTCTCATCATGTTTGGGCATGATGAAAGGTTAAAAAAAAAAAAACAGGCACGACGGACTGGTCAGTGAGGTTGAGCAGCTGACGCGGAAGACCCCGCCAAAAAAGAAAGCCAGCCAAGAGGAAGTTCAAAAAAGGAACTTGGAGAGGATGTTTCTCAGATCCGGAAGGCGGTAAAAGGGGAAATACTATTAGAAATGAAGAAGGCCCAGACGAAGAACACGGGAGCATATGAAAGGGAGATGCAAGGTTCAGAAAGTGTTTCAGGTGCCTGGAATACGGCCATCTGGCGAGGGCATGTACGAGTAAGGATGATCAAAGCAAATGTTGTGCTAAGTGTGGTGGAAAGAGGCATTTCGCAAAGGAATTTGATAAAAGCCCGTCGTATGCAGCATGCAAAAGCAGCAGGTAAAAGGAGACCGGTCACCGGATCAGAAGTTGGAAGTGTCCTCTATATTAAGCGGCGTGTAAAAAGATAAAATGAGAGTTGTACAAATTAACCTAAATCAATATGAAGCTGCTCAAGAGCTGCTGACGCTGGCACATGGATCTCCGCCAAAGAAAACAAAGCTGCCATAAGGTACTGTGCGAGCAACGCCTTCCAAGATAAGCCGCTCCTGGGTAGATCTTACTATGCGCGAGTGAAAATTGGTCGCATTTATTTCTACAGCTGCTATATTCCCCCTAGTGTGTTGCAAGGATATTACGAAAGAATTCTCGATGAACTAGTCCGATGGAAAGCCTGTTAAGCTGCTATGTGTAGGAAAAGACACAAAATAACCCAAAGGCCCGCATAGTGCCAACGAAGTCAAGAGACGCCACACCATACAAGACTGCGAGAAAGTTTCAAAAATAAACGTAAGGATCTCAAGAAGGCTATCCTCAAGTTTTAAAGAACTATGTGAAAAGGTGGACTCTCGTCACCAACCTGTCTGACCCTCCTAGAAAAGGTAGTGAAAACGCTTTTCCCAACGTAAGAACCCCAATCGAGTAGAACGATACCAACCGTGATGGGATCTCCAATTGTCGACGAGAAAGAGGTAATGGAAGTGGCGGAAAGATTATCAACGCAAAGGCACCAGGACTTGATGGCATCCCGCACAAGGCACTGAAAATTACCATCAACCATAGCAAGAGGATTTTGACCGAACTCTACACACGATGTCTAAATGAAGGAGTTTTTCCGAAAATTTGGAAGAAACAGCGCTGGTTCTTCTTCAAAAGCCAAACAAACCGGCGGGTGAGCCGAGTGCGTATCGCCCACTCTGTATGATCACCTAGAAAAAAGAGTGAGGGTCATCTGAAAACCAATTTGGATTTAGAAGACATCGCTCCACCTTAGACGCAAAAGGAAAAATGACGGGCATTGTGGCCAAGGCCATAGAGGGCACCAGATAGATGCATGAAGATAAAAAAATACTGCGCAGTTGTTACACTTGACGTGAAAAACGCTTTTAACTCGACATACTGCTGCTGTACAATACCGTACAGGTCCAAAAACCTGCGTGGTGACAGGTGGAGTACCATAGGACTCCGTACTAGGTCCATTACTATGCAATGTGCTGTACGACGGGATGTCATGATTACCGCTGCCAAAAGAAGCACAGATAATTGGCTATGCGGATGACATTGCCGTAACTCTCCCAGATACAGAACATATGCAATGAGACCGTGTTGAAAATTAAAGACTGGCTTACGAGTACTAAGCTGCAGTTTGAAGGTGAAAAACAGAGGCAGTGCTCATCACGAGCAGAAAAAGGCTAGAAACGCCCACCTTGAACATTGATGGATTTAACATTGTAACGCAAAATGCATTGAGGTACCTTGGCGTTATGATCGATACGAGGCTCAATTTCAAGGCGCACATTGAAAAGGCCTGTGGTAAGGCGGCTACAGTGACTGCGGTCATTTCGAGAATCATGGCAAACATTGGTGGCCCAACACAAAATAGGAGAGCTCTGCTGGCTAAAGTTAGCCAATCAATGCTTATGTACGCAGCTCCGTTATGGGGAACAGCCCTGCGTCAAAAAACCTGTGTCAATATGGCAAAGGCTGTGTCCAGGTTACGCGCACTTAGAGTTGCCTGTGCGTTTAGGACGGTGTCGCACAAGGCGAGTGCTTTCATATCTGGTCTTATGCCACCGGATATAATGGCCTCTAAGTTAAGTAGTGTTTACTGTAAAACAAATGCCATGAATAGGCGCCTAACGGCCGACGATCGAAAAAAGGAGAGGAAGACAAGTCTCGATTAGTGGCAAAAGCAATGGGATGCGGCAGAAAAAGGAAGATGGACATATAGAATAATTAAGAATGTACCTGCCTGGATTGACTGACAACACGGAGTGACAGATTTCTACTTAACACAGTTCTTATCGGGCCATTGCTGTTTCAGGGAATACCTGCAAAAAAAAAACGCAGAGCACATATTTTTCTACTGCTCGAAGTATGCAGTGGAGAGAAACATCATAGAAAAGTTAACAAATGAAATCGATCACAGCTGGTGTGGGCTAAAATGAAAGAGTGGGCTGCAATAGTGCTCCAAGAACTCACAATGAAAGAAAGGCAGCGGAGAAGCATAAGACCACATGAATAACCCTAGTGGTAGGTCGTGAAGAGGCAGTTATTGCCCAGCTTGGCACTGTGAAGTAGTGCTTAACAGCGATCTCGCAGATCCGAATACAAGGTACAGCAGCCGGAGTTAAGAATTTAGTACGTAAGCATACTGTCCAGCATGGTTATTTTTTACTGTCTGGGCGTGGTCCCAAAAGAGGTGTACTCTAGAGGACAATATGAATCGTGCATGCTACCAGTTTCCTGGCAGTATCTTTACAAAAAACAAAAAAAAAACATTTGTGTTAAAAAATAGAATTTCTCCAATTTTTTTACTTCTACCATATTTGTCGTTTAGTGGACGATCCCCTGTAAGTAAACATTCCCTTTATACAAACTTCTGCTAAATAGCAGCGAATATGGTGAACTCCCCGGTTGAAGTTTTTCGGCTCTGTTAGCAGTTCAATCGAGCATCATACAAAATTCAATTTTCATCTTTTCAATGTTTTTATATTCTCTGGATGATCTCTGTTCAGTATATTCAAAATGGCAAACAAGAGATATTTTTAGTTTTGTGACCTGCTAACTATCAGATCACAAATTTGGGACAATATTTTTTTACTAAAGACTCGAAACGTGTTGCGAATAGTAACTAGTCACAAATTAAGGCTTTCCGAGCGATTCGGTACTGTGATACAGTCACCAGTCTCTAAAATTGAGATTTTAAATTGTAGATAATTTTTTTGACTTGATACGATTTTCCAATTCTGTAAGTAGCAGCCTATATTTTTTGTGTAGATACGAAAAAAGACCTGTCAAACCACCAAAATCACTGTTCATTGTTAGAAATGGGTGGAAAGATGTACCGCCGTATACTTGGCGAATAAATTGATCATTTCCATAAATTAATGTATGGAACAATCGGGAATTAATTTGGGAAATTTCGGGAATGCCTTTTTATAATTTAGGAACGAACGGTTAATTAAGAATCATTAAAAACATATTCAACCGTATACTTGGGGAATTTCTGAGGGAATGGCGAATCATTAAAAACATGGCTATGTTCGTAAATGCATCATGACGCGCATCATGACGATTGCATAACAAACAGAACGTTCAGAAATGCCAATATTGCAGCACTGCAATAATCAAGCGTTCAAAAAGACAACACTTCTATTAGTTGTCGCTCATAATTTCTATCAAAAAATTGTCTACTGCATTTAACTACGATGTCTGACGAAAAGTGCAAAACTGTTTTATTTTAATTTTTGTATTGAAATTTAGTTAAATTATGTTAATAATAATTGTATAAATCATTATTTTTAAATTTTTAGTGAAAATCTCAGTAATGCGGAGACACAGTTATTGCTAAGAGTACGGTTGAATATGGAGGACGAGTTTAAATCGGGTAGAAGGAAAAAAAATGTATTGTGGAAGAAAGTTGTAACCGAAGTTAAAAAAGTAAATGAAAACAATAAAAATTAAAATGAAGTTCATCAGAAAAAGTAATAAAAAAAATTATTCAAATAAAGGAAGGTGAGGTAAAGTAAATTTTTTATGATGAAAACAGAGTGGTAAAATAGTTTCTTCTATCGATTCCATTGATATCATCTGAACCAACACGGCGAATGGGGGCATCTTGAATTCCTTCGATTTCATTGTTGGTTTCCATATCGGCATGTGTTATTGTATCGTTAATATGTTCAAAATAACCTCTCTTATTTATGATAAAATTGTGTAAGATAGCGCAAGCGAGTATTACATTAGATGTGGCTTTAATGCTCGAAGCTTCAATATAATTTAAAACTGTTTCTTAAAAATCCCGAAAGTTTGTTCTATAAATACTTTGTCTTTTAAAAGACAAACATTTGTACCTACAAATTTTTCTTTTTGACTTCAATACCCTTCTTTTTCTTAAATTTAAAGAAAATCTATCATTTCTTTGCTCACAAATTTCGTCCAGTGTTAGATTCAGCAAAATTTCGATTTTAGTATTATACGATTCAAAAATGCAAACAAATGTATCTGCAAATTGTCAAAAATTGTATAAGAAGCATCAAACGTCAAACTTACAGTGTTGCTACTGTTGCTTATGCTGCAAGTCATGATGCATTTACGAACATAGCCCATATTCAACCGTATACTTGGCGAATTTTTGAGGGAATGGCGAAATTTAAATTGCAATAGACGTAAAATCATTTGGGAATTATAAGGAAATATTTTTTTTAATTTGGGAAAGCGATGTTATAATAGTAATTATGTATTTAAAAATCTGACACTGGGTCACGTGATGGACTCAACCCTCCTCTCGCTCTAATGAGTAGTGGGGGTATCCAAATAGGATTTAGGTTATGGAATTTTTTTTATTGATAGAATGGCAACGATTGACCTTAGATAGGGAACCTTGGGTTGATTCAGAGAGATGAAACAGTCTTCAAATATCTTTACAAAAATTAATGAGATGTTTTCATCAGATTTTTCTACAAAGGACCATTGCTCAGAATTCATTGGAAAAATTTCTCTTGTGCCGATGCTTCAGTTTGTGAATCTGCTAAATGTCACATCTTCTTTGGTTCACAACAGAGTTATCGAGAAATACTCCATCATTCTGAGTTTCTTAGATTATTGCACTTAGATAGGACACATTTCCTAATAGAGATTTAAGCAATTTCCATGGACTTCAGTAGAACTCAATAGAATGTGTCCATCGATTACACGAGTATTTGACCCTGCAATACTAAAGTCTTCATTCCAACATTTTTTAATGAAAATTATTCACCAGAATTATCCAGACTACATAATCTCATTTTTTTTTTAAATAACATCGCTTTCCCAAATTAAAAAAATTTTTCCTAATAATTCCCAAATGATTTTACGTCTGTTGCAATATAAATTTCGCCATTCCCTCAAAAATTCGCCAAGTATATGGTTGAATATGTTTTTAATGATACTTAATTAACTGTTCGTTCCCAAATTATAAAAAGACTTTCCCGAAATTTCCCAAATTAATTCCCGATTGTTCCACACATTAATTTATGGAAATGATCAATTTATTCGCCAAGTATACGGTGGTGAAAGATGTTTATTCTCATCTCGCATCTCGACAGGCAAACATTTATTGTATACTAACTATACAAGAATGATAGAAACAAAGATTGCGCAATGACGAGTTCAAATTTTGTTCGTTCTGCGCATCTACGTCACGGTTGACCAACTTACAATCAGCTGATTTTCAGTTGGTTGTTTTTCTTTGCAATAAGAAGCAATTTTTTATTGCAGGCATACAAAATCATGAATATCATCAAATTTAACATCAATATAAGTGAATATTAATAAAATATATCAATATAAGTGAATATTTTATAGTGGACATTTACCTAAAAAAAAGATTGAATATTTTGTAACCAAGTATCAATTTATTGTTTTATTTAATTTTCTTTTTTTACTAAACATATGTTCAATTATGTTTTTATTTAAGGAACGAATCCTAAAATACATTCTAGCTCTGAAAAATAATTCTTTTATTTTCGAGCTACAATTTACAAAATCACTTAAATCTATGTGTTTCTGGACATAATTTGTACATATATGCAAATCATTACCATTGACGTCGTCAAATATTGCTTGCAAGGCTCTCAAATGCTCCATCAACATATCTGTTGGTTTTGAGAGTCCTCCTTCAGAAAGGTGATCCACTCAAGTATGGGACGAACAATTTTCGGAATTGGCACAAATTTCGGGGTTGTCTTTACCGATTTTGTGGCAAATGTACCCTGCCAAATTCTCAAGTCCGTCGTTGTTGAGAATCTCCAAGTCATCATTTTTTTCGATTGGGTCAGTGGAATTCAGATCAACTGACACACGTTGAAAAATATTACCTGCAAAAATATAATAAACATACATACATATGTACATGCGTATCAATAAATGGAATAAATTGTTAGTTATTATTATTAGTATAATTAGGATAAAAAACAGTGGTTACTATGCAAAAACTTAGATGGTATGTAAGTACATATTTGCATTTGTTAACATCAATACAATTTTATATAATAATGTTTTCTGTAGTTTTAGGTTTATAATACTCTGTACGTGTAATATTTTGATAATTACCGGTTAGAGATAAGTAATTTCCTTCCAAATCTGGTATGTTGTCGACTTCAACATTGCCTTCTTCTGGGATCGCTCCTTCGTTGTGACCAAGTATATAGGAACGCAGCCTATATTTGAACTTCTGCCTGTCAGGGTGATCGTGAAGACCGCCTTTTGACCTGATTACGCCAAAAAAATTTCCAAAACCTCCTGGTTCAATCGATAGGTCAAAACGTAATCAATTTTGTGCTGCTGTCTTAAGTCATCCAGCAGCAATTTCAAAGCATTATTGCTTTGGAGTATACCTGTAAATCATAAGTAAAATCAAAAACTGTAGAAAATCAACTTATCTAAATATATATATATGTAGCTTGTGTATTACCTTTTTGGAATGGAAGCAAACCATTTTTACCAATGACTCTCATTGATGAAACCAGCTCCGTCATCTGTTCCAGTACATTATTTGAATCCATTGTTTTAATGCGGCTTTATCCTTAGGGAAAAGAAAAAATCTCCACTCCATAGCAGTATTTTTACCATTGTTATTATTACAACCGAACACTGCACAACGCATTTTAAAAATATAGAATTTAACAAATAATATAACACTTGAAAACACAATTCGAATTCACTTTCAATAGCGCGGGCGAATAATAAGTCAACCGTGACGTCAGCAAGAACAGCTGACTGAAAGCAAACATGCGCATTGCGTAATCTCTTTCTCTATCATTCGTGCTAACTATATAGCAGTGACTATTGCCTGTGGAGACTACATATTGCTTATGGAATGCAATAAATTGAATACTAATTAGTATGCACAACAACAAGTACTAATTAGCATATATTGAAAGCAATGCGCTGTCACTTCAGCAATTCGACAGCGCAGTTGTCATGCGTTTAGGACGTAATGTATTTCTGGGAAAATTAAGAATTCATATTTTTGGACAACTATATAATAATTGTGGCACATTTAATAAGAGCAATGATATTTTTGTTTATGCTTATATAAATTTATTAAATTTAAGACTTAAACTAAATATTAGTTTTTTGGAGAAATGTTATTTGGATAATATACTTTATTTTTACAATTAAACACAACCGTCTCACTCTACTAAATTTAATATTACCGAAATGAAAATCCAGTCGGCATATGTGTAAATGGGATATGTTGCCTCTTCGAAATTTTCATAGAAATAAAAACTGCGCTGCCAAACTGCTGAAGTGACAGCTTATTGCTTTCAATATTTGGCATACTAATTAGTAATCCACATATTGCTTTCCATAAGCAATAGGGAATCTCCACTGGCAATAGGCACGGCAATACAGTGAGTATAACATAAATTTTATCCTGTCGAGATGCTGCGTTAGACATATATTGCTGAACTTAAGCAATGGGCAGACTTCAAAGGGCAATATTGCCAGCAATACAAATTTTATAAAGTTTTTATCGCCTGTCGAGATGCCCCATTATATATTAATAAAGTATTGGTAGCAAAATCTATCCTTTGTACTCGATCAAGTGATTACAAAAACTTATGCATAAATTTGTTTTAATAACAATAATATTTTTACAGCAGTGGGATAGCAGTATAGAATATACATAAATTTGTGCTAATTGAGAATTGTTCATTCAATAATTGGTGCCGACTTCTTAATCTCTACAATGCCGGTAGATATAAATCGATTAACAGATGGATGGCTGGAATTAGAGTCTGACCCAGGATTATTTACCCTGCTTTTGGAAGATTTCGGAGTCAAAAATGTGCAAGTAGAAGAGGTTTATGATCTACATAAACCAATCGATGGACCGGTGTATGGATTTATTTTTCTATTTCGATGGATAGAAGAGAGACGAGCTAGAAGAAAAATTGTTGAGGCCACTGCTGAAATATTTGTGAAAGATGAAGAAGAAGTTTCAAATATATTTTTTGCACAACAAGTAGTCCCAAACAGTTGTGCAACGCATGCCTTACTATCTGTCCTTTTAAATAGCAATGACGACGACTTAAACCTTGGAACAACATTAAGTCGTTTAAAAGCTCATACAAAAGGAATGTGTCCGGAAAACAAAGGATTGGCTATTGGCAATACACCTGAATTAGCTTGTGCTCATAATTCACATGCAATGCCTCAAGCAAAACGGCGCTTGGACAAAAGTTCTATTTCTGGAGTATCTACCGGACGTTGTACAGGAGAAGCATTTCACTTCGTTAGTTATGTTCCAATTAGTGGGCACCTATTTGAATTAGATGGATTAAAACCTTATCCAATAGATCATGGGCCTTGGAAAGATCACGAAGACTGGACAGATAAATTTCGTTGTATTATGGCTGATCGATTAGGAATTGCTACGGGTGAACAAGATATACGATTCAATTTGATGGCTGTTGTACCTGACCGTCGAATTGCTATTACACATAAGTTAAAAATGTTGCGAACAAACCAAGCTATTGTTTCCGGGACGTTACAAAAGCTTTTAAAAACCAGCGATCCTGAATGCATAAATACTCTGCAACTTGATATGAACACCCCTGGAACAGCTGAGTATAAAATAAGTTCACCACCATCTCCTGTATTAGAAACGAATGCATTTACAATAAGAGATTTACAATCTTTATTAAAAAATCTGGATGCAGAAATTTCTATTAGCGAACAACAACTGAATGACGAAAATGATAAGAGATATATGTTTAAGGTAAACGAAGCATCAAATATAAATTATTAATTTTCTGTAAGTTTTTAAAGTTATATGTATATTCAAAATATTAACCACATTATTATTATTATTATACATTAGTATAATGATTCTAGAATATCATAGATGTTTTCTACAGATTTTGGGAAAACTTTGGTATACCGTTTCAGCATTTTGGGAATAAAATGGGTATGATCGGATAAATGAGATTCTCCAGATCAAGAATATTTATAGCTTACAGTTATATTTTGCAATTTTATATCCACTGACACTTCATTAATTTGTTTGTACACGTATATTTTACATTATATAGTGCAAAAATTTCGTGCCCCCAAATCCGGGACCGGTAATCTAAAGTCGACCACAGATTTTAAGATTTATTGTTTATAAAAGTTTAGGTTTTCGTCCTAAAACTTGCGTTTTCTTCCATGTAATATGTCAAACGAAAACTAATTGAAAACCAGTTTTCGCTGAAAATTTGTTGTTAAAACATACATTCCACTCATTACTTGTATAATTGTTGTCTGATATGGTTTAGTCGATATTATTGGAAGATATATTTGGCCAGCCCTAAATTGTCATTTGATATTTGTTTATAAATATGCTTCTGTATGATATTGAGTTTCTAGATTTTACTTAGCATCAACTAATACCATTAAAACGGTGGTATAGCACCCTTTGTAATTGTAATAATCCACAGCTTCGTCAGATGATGGGGTAAATCTCAATGTGGCATTCGTCTGTAAATAAATTATTAGACCATTGGCACAAATTTTGCTCTTAAGCATTGTGGGAATCCAAGTACCTCGAAATCAGTCACCAATTCTGTTAAGGTTTCTATATTTTGCGGCAACATTTTGAAACAGTATAGTTGCAGTAGTCTCTCCAGATTTCGGTCCAAAATTCCCACAAAATTTCGCAAACCTTAGATTTTCCTACACCGAACATATTAGCGATAATCCGATACTCTGCAGATGAACAAAAGCACTCTTTTCTCGATCTTTTGTAAAGGCCGGGGGATATCACATAATTTGTTAAATGAACTTCAGTTCATTCGAAAGTTTTCTTTAAAAAAAAAATAAAAAGATCCATTTCGTTGACAATCGTGTTTGCAAAACTGATTCTTACGTTGTTGAAATTAATAATACCTATGTAATTGAAAACTTTTGCATCAATAGAAACTTATACAAAACACGAATTTATCGGCGTTCCAAGGTTCTTTATTACATATATCTAATAGGATTAAACGATTTTTTTTAACTCCGCCATTTCTTTGCTACGATCTTTTTTGCAAGGGCAAGGTGCTGGTAGTTCTCTTCAAGAATCGTCGTTGCGCGAATTATTTATTTTGATCTCAAAGCCAATACTTTAATAATTATAAATTTTTTTTGACGGAATTATATAAAACACGATCTTTAGTAATCTTTTCTAAGCAAATATTAAGGATTCCAAAACTTACCATTCTCGTTGCTTAACAATCAAATAAATTTGTGATTTGTCAGTGAAAACACATTGTCGGTCCGAACGACTTAGACTCCACAATCCACAATTGTGTTTTCAATGTATTACATCAGTTTACATAGGTAGCCTTTAAACATTTGGATTTGTCAACCATAGTTTTCAATCTGGCAACTCACATCTTTATCGTAAAGATTGGCATTTGTTGTTGATATTTACTGTAGAACGTTTTCATACGACAACTATTTGTTTTGCTGATAGTAACTTAAAATATTCATCTCAGCAAATAAATGAAATTAAATCGTGAACAATTTCGCACGGTAAAAGCTGTTCGCGCGAAACACTTTCAAGCAAATGCTCAGTCCTTAGGTACATTGGGTGTGGACCACCACTCTTAACTGCCAACACACTACAGCCTCTACGGCTGCGTTAAGTTCGCGGACTGTGCCGGTCAGGTCAGATCAATTTACCATCATCGTATACAACCAATATATTATCTTAGGGCACATCCCCATATCTTTCCAACTATACTTCTGTATATTATCAGTGACCTTGTAGCTTTACTGAACACATGGTCCATGTATCTCTTCCACGTTACTCTGGAGTCGAAAGATACCCGTTTAAGTATTTGTATATCTTTCAAATATAATTTGTGTCTCATCGTAAATGAAAGTATAGCAGCTTTTGCTAGATTGATGCTTAGTCCTGCTTCCGAGTACCATTTCTTTTTTAGTGCGAGTGCTCTCTGTGTGATGTCACAAAATATGTTTTCATATTTTCGTACTGCTATTATTACAACGTCATCTCCCTCGGCATCTTATGCCATTGTTTGTCAAATCGGCTACCACTCGGCTCCATAGTAACTCCTCATTGGGGACCTCTTCTTGTGGGTCTTATTTGGATAGCTTCATTATCTACTACCGCTTCGGCAAACCGGTTTTTAAGCATAAAGTTTATACAGTTTCTGACTGTTACTTCAATGTGTTTCTTACGTAAGGCTCTGTCGACAGCCTCTTAGGAGGTTAATGTTACCTTCTTGTTGTCTATTGCATGCTCAATGTACCGATCTGATTACTGTTTAAGATAAGATGGATTCTGGAAAATGTGTCTTGGCTTCCCTTTGTTCTTTATTGTAGCTGGTTAGCTTACATTTATATTCATCCCAGTTGCCGTTTTTTTAAAGCTCTATTAAAGCATTTCTTTCATTTTTTCTTCAAGCTGTCCAGATCGTCTACTCTGAGAGTGGAGTGCTGCGTTCCTTTCATCGGCTGACGTACGACGATGTTTTCGATGAATTACTTCTGTTCATCGCTCTTCTCTCTTAGATTGCGTTCTCGCTGAATCTTCTTTGGTGTTGTGCTCCATTAGGTCCTTTGTTCTGTGATTTCTCGTTGGCGATTTTTTCTTAGTGGTGGTCTGATTGTCTCAACACTTATGAGTGATCGCATCATTTACGATCGGTTGCTGCCTGGATGGTCGTATGAGATACTTCTCCTTCCGCTCTGTCTCGTTAGATTAGAGCAATCGGGGCTACCTCGGTGGTATTTTCCTTGCTCTTTTTTCGGTGAGCGCCTCAGCTCTGCATGTCTGTCTCGTGCAAACATTTGCTCGGGTTTTGTTGCGATTCGGGTTTGTTCGTATCGCCATGCGTCCTTTTTGCTGGTTTGTTTTTATTGCTTCTCTCAAGAGTCAGCTCGGTGCGCGTATTCGGTGAATAGAGTTGCGGTCTCCGGAGATCGGTAACTTAGTTTGTCCAGCGTGGCCAATTTTTTGTTGATCTATCTTTTTGTGTTGTTGTTGTTATTGTTCTTCATCTTGTTCGTACGACCACTAGCTTGCCGTATCGCACTTCGTGACCAAAATATTTGTAGGGGAAACTTATAGTTCGCTGCGACAACGCCCCATGCCGCAGTAACTCGACCGTTACATCGGCTCTTATTAGACCCTTCCTAGCTGTCAATGGAACAATGGGCACGATCCGCTTAACATCCTATTTTAGGAGGGATGGCAGCACTTAGTTCTACTCGCCCTGTAGCAGATTCCCATCAGATCAAAGTTAACATACTGAGTTTATTTTTCGTCTCTTAATAATTTCCCTGGAAATTGCTGATGAATTAGTAATTAAGCCTCCGCACTATTTTTATATGTTTTCCTTAGTAGCAAGGCGCATCTGTGGACTAAAAATTTTGAAAAAATTGGCATGATCTCGCCCTCTAAAAGTTTAATGTAAATACCATATCTCCCAAACTAAACCAAGGTCCTTAACCTGTTGATGACCACTCTTCAAATACCTGATGTGTGGAAAATCGGAAGAGTGGTCCCACTACTGAAATCTGGGAAACCGCCAGCATATGCTCCTTCACTCTTTATACGACCGCGATTATTGCCAAAGTACATAGGAACAAAAATCGCTAGCCGGCAACACACCAATATGGTGGCCTGTATGCAGTGAAACGTAGACGAAGAAGCTTTAGATATGCCAAAACTCCTCTGCTTGGCAGTTTTTCCTGAGGTATTTTTGTAGAAACCATCCCTGCAGTCAGCTACTTGAAGCGGAACCGCTGACAATACGCCTACCAGAGTTGAAACACAACACACTTCAGACATGCTCTGACCGCCATTCACAGTAGAGCCATAAACACCTTCACCTACTCACTCTAAGTGAATGCCGTACTTGGAGTTAAACCACCACCCATTGCAGATGACGACCTCTAGTTGCCGCGAGAATCGAGAGTGACGCTTCCGTAACTTCGTTCTGGATACTTTAGCAAGCTAGACTCTTACTTATCCAGAGTTAAGCTTCTCCGGTCGAGTTAATTTCACGTATCAAACGTACCTCATTTGAAGATTTTTTAAATATTATTTAATTTGTCGCGAACTAAAATATATATAAATGACTCAAGTCTAAGTTTATGACCTTTAATATAAGTCAATAAGATACCTAAATTGATTGAAATTTATTCAGCGATTTTATACACTTAATATGTTGCTACAGCGTATAATAGTTTTGTTTTAATATAAAGTTTGGCAGCACCTGAAGAATTTCGCTCGCTTTTATTTGCAAGAGTATAACAATTTCGGTTATATCCAAACTCAGCACTTCCTTACTTTTTACTTTTGTGCAGCAGTGAAAGACTTTTTTAAAGTAACTTGGAGAAATAGCTTATAATTCGGAAAAATTTATATATACATATATATATATATATATATTAGGGCGGGTCGATTTAAAAATCGCCCATTGCTCTATGAAAATCATATTCTAGGGATCAAAATAAGATACTTTGCCGAAGGAACCATACCTCTAAAACGAATTTTGATGTCCCCAATTTGGGTCGAACCTTTGGGTAGGGGCAAATTTTGAAAAATCCCACTTTGACCCATTTAGAGTGCAAATGTAAGACCGACCCCCACTAACTTTGGACGGCCGATCCACCCATGCCAGTGGCACACCCCCTGGAACTCCCTTGGGGGGTTCCCCATACAATCATTTCAAAAAATTTATCTTTTTCTCTGCGAACTTTCGATTTATCCATGATGAGAGGTTTCCCACGCTTATCTTTAATTTTAAAATCTTGCAAAAGAGCGGTTCCCAATGCTGATGCTACTCTGTCAGGCACACCAAATCTGTCACATACCAAGGCAAAGTTAAAACAATCGTATCTCTCTGTGTATTGTGAACTTGTGCTTCTATGCTTATGTTGAATGATCGGGATCTTGGTATGTTGGCATTGATGACATAGACGTTGCTCCTTGCTCTTCAGTTTCCATCATAAATGCATTCATTGTTAGTCTTCTCTGATTATGTTGATGGTGCATGAACTCTTTGAGGCGTTCTGGAACCCAGCCGCATGCACATGGAGCTGCCTTCAAATCGCATTTACATGTTCCAATGTACAAAATTAAGCTTAAGTAAAAATAATATCTCAAGATATCCAGATAAGTTGGTAAATTAAGATCAGTCAAATCAGTAGACACACCAAAAACAGTAAAATCATGCTTGGGTATATGACTCATTGGGTTTTCGATAGTTGTTGATGTAGTTGCTTCATCTTGCGGTGTAGAGGATGGTGGATTCATTGTAAACTTTTTGAGGTAATAAGAATGAAATGGTAATTGTAAAGTAAGACGCGTGGGGTTTCGGTTGTTAAATAGAACTCAGCTCTGGTTGCCCAGAGCTCCTTTATTTATAGCATTCCTTATCCTAATTTATGTATGCCCCACATGCTGAGTGCATACACACATCTTAACACTAATCTACTGTACATACCAACAGTATGTAAGTTAAAAAACGTTTCGTTATTTTTACTAAAAAAATGTTTTCTGGGAGCTATGCTCCTTTATTGAATTCCACTTAAGAACTAAAATTAACAATTAATTATACTTAACTCTAGACCTATGTTTGCCGCTGCAACGGGTACGGAGTTTGCTGACGCTGCGCTTCCCACAGGTTGGCACTTCGCTGACGCAGCGCTTCTCACAGGTTGCCACTACACGGGTCGCACTCTCAGCGATTTAGTGGTGTCATATTATATTACTTTGTATCATATGATATTAATGCATCATATGATACTTTTTGAATGTATAGGGTGCTAACTAGTCCCCCCTTGAAATTCAAACGTCCTCGTTTGAACCTTTAGGTGTATTAGAAATTTGGTTGAGTCCTTCTATTGCGGTTTGTGACAGTTTATTGGGTTCCTCTTCTTTTTGATTCATCAGAAGATTCTTCCCGAAAATTAAGGCGATGATTATTAATATTACGATTAGAGTGATGCTGGTTCCGAATTTAACTCTGTTTGCTGCTTCTAACAGACTTACTTCCTTTGTATTGTTGAAGTTAAGCTGTTTCAGCATCTCCAGCGAGAGGAATTCTTCTATCTTGAGTGGTGCGGATGACGGCTGTAGGATGGCTGGTAGTGGTTTACTTGCTGTTCTTTCTTCGCTATAGAACTTTTTCCCGTTAATGGCAATGGTTACGTTGGTATACAAAATGATGAAGGTCCCGTTTAAAAATGTAGATTCGTTGTTTATTAAAATTTCTCCGTTGTATTTATTTAAAAGTAAAATTCCAGGTCCCATTTCCTCTATAGATGGGATATGCTGGTTGTTGACCTCCGTGCAGTTTGGCAAACGACTTTTTAAAAGATAAATTATACAAGTATCATTACTTAAATCTACTACATTATTACTTAAGCATATTTGTAGGGAATTGTATTTCTTACAATAATTTTCTATTCCATAAATTCCCTTTTCGCAGTTTAAAATTGTATTAAAGTTTATCTTATTGATCCTCCCGTTATTTTTTACTGCCCTAATATCTAATGTTTTACAATTTTGATTATCTGCGGTTGGGAGGCTAACAATATAAATTATAATTTTGCCATTAGTTGCAATTTTTATTTCGGAAAATTCTAGTGCTTCGTCTAAATTTACATATGGAATATTGTCATTGTCTATTACTTCTTTCACAATATTTATTTCTTCGTTTGATAAAATAAAAGAATTTATTATGTTGGCTTTTGCCCTATGTATTGCGTATGCAATATTTAAAATTTCTTCCTTAATTAATTCTAATTTATATTTTAGCTGTAGAAATGCTTCAATTTCTAAACTTTTTTAATTTTGTATGGTTTTAATTATATTATTTGTAATATTGGTTATCTCGCTAATTTTGCCAATTGTAAGTTTGTTAATTAATACCTGATTATTGTTATTTTGTAAGACATTATTTATTTTATTTGAAATTATTTCGTAGTCTTCATGGTCAGGACTTCCTGCGATCCATTTCCATGCGCTACCCAGGAAATTTAACGATCTTTTTATTTTTTGTTCTACTTTGAGATTGTTAAATTGGGCTCTTATCTGTGTTATCAAGTGGGATATGAAGGGATAATTAGGGTTTTTGCGGATAGTTTCAGTTTTGATAGTCGCTTCTATGTGGTCAAGTGTGTCCGTATATTTTTCTATGTCAATTTCATGTATTATCCTAAATGTTCCTGTTTGCAGTCTAGCTGTTCCCTTTTCTATTGTTATTAATTGGGAGTTTGAGTAGTCGAGGATCTGTACTTCCGCCAGGCATAGCGGTAGTAGTATTCTGAAAAAAAAATATCATACGTATTTAGTTACGTATTCTACCTTTGTGAATTATTTGTCCTTTTTCTGTTAACACGGTACTATTTCTATCTTCCTTAACTATTTCCTTACTGTAGGGTTTACTTAACTTAGTTCCTAGTCTTCTATTTTTCTTAACGAATATTATTTGTCCTGGTAGATATGATTTTATTTCCTTCTTATTCTTATTATGGTATTCGATATCCTTTCTTTGTTTCTCGGCTAATTTCTCTAAATTGCTTTGTCTAGTTCTTTCTATGTCCTCGGGGGTAAATGTAACATTTCTATGAAAAAATAGGTCTATTGGTCTTTTAAGTGTTGTTGAATGAACTGAATGATTATACTCAGATACTGCTCTTTCCAAAAGTTCTTCAAAATTCCTGTGTCCACCGTTTTCTTTTATGCAACGTATTATTTCGATTAATGTAGAGTGGAACCTTTCCACTTGTCTGTTAGCTTGGCTTTTGTATGAAGGAGTAGTGTAAACTTCTATTCCTAATTCGTCTTTCATCATAAATTTTAAAGAAGCTGAGTTTAGAGATGGCTCATTGTCGATAACTATTAATTTTGGTACTCCGAAGAAAAATATAATATCTCTTAAAGGTTTTCTGACGTCTTTTATTGCTCTGCTATTTAGGCTTTTTGTTGTTGCGTATTTTGTAAATTTATCCAAAGCTGTCATAACTATTTTTCCCTCTGTTAAAAATATATCGATATGGACTGTGTGTCCTGGATATGTTGGTAATGGAGTTTCTGCAATTTTCGGTTGATTGGGATGTCTCTCGTACTTATTTTCTTTACAAACGGTGCAGTTGGCTATTATTCGTTTTATTTTATTTAACATACCTGGAAAATATTTTGTTTCGAGAATTTGTGTTTTGTTTTCAGTGGCATTCCTATGCGCTCTTAAATGTTCTTTTAATATGACGTTCTCCTGTTCTTGTTCGTTACTAATATCTTCAACTAATTTTTGGGTATATCGACTTTTAATGTTACTAAAATGAAAAGGATAGATATTTTGCATCATACCCATTATCCTTTCTTCTGTATGAATTCCATTTATAACAGATGGGTTAAGGTATCGTTTCATGTAAGAAATCAATAGCTGTTCGTTGTACTCTGGTTCTGTAATTATATGTCTATGAACTGTTGGAAAAATTATTTTAAATTGATATGAAGATATTTCATCGATCTTGAAAAAAATTTGGTTTTTGAAAACATTAATTGGAACTTCTGTACAAGGGATTAAATTGTGACTTGAGCTTTCGTCGCTATGAATCGTAGGAGTGAGTGAATTTATTTGATTTGGTATCCTTGAAAGGGCGTCTGCAACTACATTTGTTTTACCAGGTTTGTAAGTTAGTTCATAGTTATATTCTTCTAAAATGGCTTTCCATCGCTTCATTTTACTATTATTATTCTTATGGCTTAAGGCATAGGTAAGAGGTATAAGGTTATAAGGTTGATGATCGGTGATAATTTTAACTTTTTTTGAACCGTAGAGGTAATTTCTAAGTGAATTCAGTGACCATATTATACCAAGCATTTCTTTCTCATTGGTAGCATAATGCTCTTCGGCTTTACTTAAAGTTCTCGATATGAAAGTAATTGGTCTACCGTCTTGCGATAGCACGGCACCTAATGCAAAATCTGAGGCGTCGGTCGTTAGTTCAAAATCTTTATCGAAATTTGGATGCGCTAAAACTATATCCTTGGATACTAAAGTATTTTTTATTTTATTAAATGCTTCTAAGGCCTCGTTGTCTAATTCTATTTCTATTTTCTTCGAGTTTCGTTTGGAGACATGACCGGCTTCTCCTCTTAATAGTGCTGTTAATGGTTTAGCTACTTTTGCGTAATCCTGGATAAATCGTCGGTAATAACCTGACATACCTAGGAATGATCTTAATTCTTTGAGAGTTTGTGGAACTGGAAATTTAGCTACCGCTTCTACTTTTTCGGGGTTTGTTTTTATCCCATTTGAACTGATCACATATCCTAAAAATTCTACTTCCTCTTTAGCGAATGTGCATTTGTCTAACTGGATTTTCATATTTGCCTTTTCTAATGTTTGGAATACTAACTCTATATTTTTAAAATGCTCTTCTGCATTTTTTTCAAATATAATTACATCGTCAATGTAAACATAGCATCTTACTCCTATATGTTGTCGTAGGATGTCGTCTAGTGCTCTTTGGAATGTGGCCGGAGCATTTTTTAGACCGAAGGGTAAGCGGAGGAATTCATATTTTCCGTTGTTTACGGAAAATGCGGTTTTTTCAATGTCTGACTCGCCAAGTGCAATCTGATGGAACCCACTTTTTAAGTCAATAACAGTAAATAGCTTATTGTTTCCCAGATTTGCAAGAACTTCATTAATTTCTGGTATGGGATATTTATCGGGGATCGTAACCGAATTATGTTTACGATAATCAACGACCATTCTATACTTTTTTTCACCAGAGGCATCTGACATTTTGTTAACTATCCATATTGGGGAGTTGTATGGAGATTTCATCTCCTTATTATTCAATTATCTAGGAGTTCTTCAATTTGGCGTTCGATTTCGTATTTTAATGCCATCGGATACGGGTATGGCTTGGAGTAGACGGGGGTTTCGGTTGTTGTCCGGATTTCACCTTTTACGAGAGTGGTGTAGGTGAGTTTTTCATCAGGATCAGAAAAAAGGTTTGGGCATTTATCAATAATATTATTAACTTTATTTTGTTGTTGTAAAGAGAGGTGTGGAATATTGATTGCCACATTATTCACTTCGTGTGATATTCTTTGCTTTAACCTTATATTTATACTTTGACAAATCGTCATTAAATTTTTGTCGGTATGAATAATTGCTTTTAATTCTTTAAGTGTATCGTTGCCTACTATGCCGTGAAACGACCTTAAAGTTGGCAATATGAAAAATTTTATTTTCCCTACTGTTGGTCCAAAAATGTCGACAAAGGTGTGGTGGGTAATTTCGATTGTCCCGGCAACTGATTTTACTGTAAAGGGCTTTTCGTTCAGAATTGGATTCCTAATTCTAGTGGATTGAATGTAATTCTTATTGGATCCGGTATCAATAAGAAAATCTATTGTGTCTCCGCGCCTTGTTATAAATTCGTAATAAGGCAGCGAAGACGGCGCTAATCTAAAAAATTAATAGTATCAGGCTCATTTTTACCTGCATTATCATAATTGCTATAGGAATTGTCATCATATATCCCGTTAGGGTCTAATTCGACTGCGTTAGTAAAAAAATTTCTTTGTATTTTGCTTGGAGGGTGAGTCAGTTGTGCAGAAATAGGACGTTTCGGTGGTCAATTGTCCTGGAATATATTGGGCCTATTTTGATAATTAATTTGTCTTGACCGTATGGACTGGTCTACTTCCATTGGGGTCGGTGGTTTAGGTGGTAGGTTCGGTCTGTTATTAAAGGAGATATTTTCTCTAGCAATATGGGGGTTGTTCGGGTAATTGCTGAACCTCGGCATGAATCCTTGGTTATTTTGCATATAGTTGGGAAAATGTTGGGGATATCGGTTTGTTTGGCGACCGAATGCCTGTTGGTCAAAATTTCGTCTGGGGGAATGGGAATACGTTAATTCGGGGTAAAAAGCTCTGTTGTTATTGAAATTATTAAAGTTGTTATTGAAATTATTAAAATTGTTATTTCGGGGAGGTCGTGGTGGTGGTTGGATATTGGGTTTGTGTGTGTTGTTCGCATGATTTATTCTATATGTCATATTGTCAAGTTTTTGACATAAATGTAGTGCTTGGGGCAAGGTCGTCGGTTCTCTCATGCTGAGAAGACGAGGTAAGTCACCATTAAGTCCTCTAATAAATGTGTCAAGGGCTTTATCCCTATATGAGTTTGTCATAGTCCGTATAGATTCGCCACTTAGCTCGAGACATGAAATTTTGTCTAATATAAGTGAAAGGTGTTGGTAAACTTTTTGGTAGAAGGTTGCTATGTCGTCGTAGCGTTGAACCAGAGTGGTCATCTGGTATTCGAGGGTACCTAGGCATAAGGCATTTTCGAATTTGACTCCAATCGAGTGGAGTATTGTATGATTCTAATGCGGTGTCGGCATCACCAATTATTTTGTGCCTTATCGTATGGAGTATCGCAAAGTATTTAGGAGTATTCTTGACTCCCTCATAAGCTTTAAAAATTCTGTCTACGCTCTTCCTCCAGAATTGTCCGGAATTTTATCTAGTTCGTTTATGTTATTCGCGTTCAGTGTCACACTGTGGTCGGGTTCGGTAAAGTCAGTAATATTCTGAGTACTCATTCGTTCGAGTACTTCTCGAACTATTGTCGTTATGGAAGTTGGGTTAGGGGTGGGAGGGTTTAAAGGATGGTTGGAAGGATTTGTAGGATGGGTGGTTTGCCCATAGTCTATCCTCATTTGATTTAATTGTTCAATTAGCTCTTCAGCTGTATCCGGCATTATGATAATTTTTTCTTTTAAGTTAATTAGTTTTAAAAAAAAATTTCTTTGTAATAGTACTTTCTTTGACAATATCAGAATCTTTTTGCAAAGCTTACGTTAACTTAAGGCTTTTTTTCCTTTTTTGTGTCGGATAATTAATTTCTTTCAATTCAAGTTTCGTATACTTTATAATAATAAAATTCTTTATAATTTCTTTTTTTCTTTTTGTGTCGAATAATTATTTTCTTTCAATTCAAATTCCGTATGCTTTATGATATTCTTTATAATAGTCTTAAAATATAATATTTTATAAATCTTACATTAGGTGTTTCCAGCTTTCCATAGGATGTTGTGATACGCTCCGGGGTTGTCCCTTTTCTTTAACAGTACTGAGGTCCCTCGGCGTTTAAAAATCCCACGTTGTGCGTTGTAGCCGCTCGTTAGCACAGTATTTATTGTATTTTCCGTTTTTACACAATTTTTTTTTGTAACTCACGGAGCCTTACTTTTTTATTTTCAGGCTTTTCTTTTTTATTCACAATCACTACCGTTCGCCACTCGCGAAGCCTTACTTTTTGTTTTCAGGCTGTTACTATTTACGCGCGCTGGTCCCTGCTCGGGCGCCAGTTAAAAAACGTTTCGTTATTTTTACTAAAAAAAATGTTTTCTGGGAGCTATGCTCCTTTATTGAATTCCACTTAAGAACTAAAATTAACAATTAATTATACTTAACTCTAGACCTATGTTTGCCGCTGCAACGGGTACGGAGTTTGCTGACGCTGCGCTTCCCACAGGTTGGCACTTCGCTGACGCAGCGCTTCCCACAGGTTGCCACTACACGTGTCGCACTCTCAGCGATTTAGTGGTGTCATATTATATTACTTTGTATCATATGATATTAATGCATCATATGATACTTTTTGAATGTATGGGGTGCTAACTTGTACACATATCTTAAGCATAAGTGTTTTCAAGGGCAAACACAATTGTCTATTGTTAGTTTAAGATCATTTGCGATCTTCAGGGCAAACATAATTGTCTATTGTTAGTTTAGGATCATTTGCGATCTCAAGGGCAAACACAATTGTCTATTTTTAGTTTAAGATCATTTGCGATCTTCAGGGCAAACATAATTGTTTCTTGTCTATTGTTAGTTTAAGATCATCACTTAAATTAATTTTTTTCATTTACATATGTACTGACTAAATAAATTTCTTTAGAGAAAAAATAGATATTATTATAAATAAATAAATAAAAATAAAGAAAAAACATAGCAATTTAGCTGATTTTTTCATGTAAATCACCAAAAATGGCGATTTTTTGAAATGATTGTATGGGGAACCCCCTAGGGGAGTTCCAGGGGGTGTGCCACTGGCACGGGTGGATCGGCCGTCCAAAGTTAGTGGGGGTCGGTCATACATTTGGACTCGATTGGAGCACTCTAAATGGGTCAAAGTGGGATTTTTCAAAATTTGCCCCTACCCAAAGGTTCGACCCAAATTGGGGGACATCAAAATTCGTTTTAGAGGTATGGTTCCTTCGGCAAAGTATCTTATTTTGATCCCTAGAATATGATTTTCATAGAGCAATGGGCGATTTTTTTGCCTCCCCACAAATCGGCCCGGCCTAATATATATATATATATTTTGTGTGGTTTTTTTTTTGAACTATTAATTCTTTCAATCCCGTCACAAAATTTCTTTAGAAATACCCTAAAAAAATTCCCTGAAAATTTTAGCCCTTAATACTAACATTAAGAACTGGTCCAAGGCATGTAAAAATTCTCCATTGAAAATACACTACCATCGTAATTTTTTATCTTTAAATTTCTACAG
The DNA here is from genome assembly GCF_016617805.1 of Bactrocera tryoni. Taxonomy (NCBI): domain Eukaryota; kingdom Metazoa; phylum Arthropoda; class Insecta; order Diptera; family Tephritidae; genus Bactrocera; species Bactrocera tryoni. The sequence goes on along the minus strand of NC_052501.1, from coordinate 59,216,713 downwards.
CTCAGAGGTATTTTATGGCATCGCTTTTACTTTCACTCTATAAAAGTGCCCAGTGCAACAAAGTCGTAGCTCTCACCGGCGAGGTAGTACGGGGCTCTAAACTTGATTTTTCCATGAAATTCGCTTTTTTTTATATATACATACATATTTCGTAAATGATAAGAGCTATAGAAAAAATGTTAATGACAAACTTGTAGAAAATTTTATTTGCTACAAAAACGATCCTTGGTCAAAATCATTATTATCATTAATACTTCTCGAGATATTCAGCGTTTTAAGTAAGGTTTTCATAGATTTTTTTATTACATACCATCTACGAAAATTTTATAAAGACTTACTTAAAAAGCCGAATATCTGGAGAAGTATTAATGATAGCAGTTTTGATCTCGAATCTTTTTAGGAGCAAATAAAATTTCCTACAAGTTTGTCTTTAACATTTTTATACCCTGAACACCCAGAAAGAAGCGTCGGAGACCTTATAAAGTATATATATAAATGATCAGTATGTTGAGCTCAGTCGATTTAACCATGTCCGTCTGTCTGTCTGTCCGTCCGTCTGTATATATACGAACTAGTCCCTCAGTTTTTAAGATATCCTTTTGAAACGTCATTTTCTCTTCAAGAAGCTGCTCACTTGTCGGAACGGCCGATATCGGACCACTATAACATATAGCTGCCATACAAACTGAACGATCGGAATCAAATGCTTGTATGGAAAACTTTCACATTTGACAAGATATATTCACGAAATTTGGTATTTATTATTTTCTAAGGCAACAATGTAATCTCCGAAGAAATTGTTCAGATCGGTTAACTATAGCATATAGCTGCCATACAAACTGAATGATCGGAATCAAGTTCTTGTATGGACAAATTTCACATTTGACAAGATATATTCACGAAATTTTTTAAATATTATTTTCTAAAGCAACAATGTAATCTCCGAAAAAATTGTTCAGATCGGATTACTATAGCATATAGCTTCCATACAAACTGAACACATAGTTACTAAAAGGAATGCACCTGTAAAGGGTATATTAGCTTCGGTGCAGCCGAAGTTAACGTTTTTTCTTGTTTCTATAGCTCTTGTCATTTACGAGATACAGTATTGGACAAAACTAAAGCACCACCTGCTATGGTTCAGCTCGAACTTAGCTGTTTTCATACAATAAAAATAAATAAATGTAAAATTTTGACTTTTTTCAATGAGTTGCTTATTATTTTTTAATAAAATAAAGCTTTTCATTTTCAGTTTTCAAAATTAAATAAGTTAAATCAACAAAAGCATTTATGGTTTAAAAATTAACTGGACAAAACTAAAGCACCCCTTTCATCGGTTTGAAAATAATACCTGAAAACTAAAAAAATAGTAGCAAATCCTTTATTTTGGGTAACAAAAACGCATATTTTAGGCATATAAGAAATAAAATTATTTACTACATATATATCATGTGGTATGCCAATCCAAGCAATTTTTTCAGATTCGAAACGTTGATCCTTGGTTTTACAGTTTTCCCTATTTATTTTGGAATTAACAATCTCCCATAAGTTCTCGATGAATTTGACATCGAGTGATTACGCTTGCCAATCTAAAACATCAACTCTGTAACTTCATAACCAAGTTTTTCAATACCTAGAGTTAAGCTTAGGATCATTGTCCTGCTGGAACCACCATTACAGTGGCATATCCTTTTCAGTATAAGGTTGCATCCCGTTTTTTTAAATATCGGTGTAAACAAACCGGTCCCTTATTCCATTTATTATATGAATAGGTCCAGTCCCGTGCCCAGAGAAAGAGCTCCAGACCATAAAATTACCACCGCTATATTAAATAGTCGCAATATAATACTAAGGTTTGAGTCCTTGTCCTTTCGGCCTTCTCAGACACCTTATGCCATTCGAGTTTTTATTAACGGGTGGGCCATATAAAATTTTAAATTTAAAAAGTCAATAAAGAAAAAACGGCTCGATATTTTTCAAAGGTCTAACATTTATTTAAAAGGTTGTTTTATGAAATTTATTTGTGGAAAACAATTTTGGACAAATGACCACCACGGCTGAGTTTACAGTAGCTTATCCGATCCACTCAATTTTGGAGTACTTTCTCGATGGTTTCAGGCCTTATGGCAGCTACAGCAGCTTGAATCTCGTACTTTAGATCTTGAATTGTTTCTGGATGGTTGGCGTAACATTTATCTTTAACAGCTTCTCACAGAAAATAGTCCAACGGAGTTAACTCGCCAACTTCTGGGAGGCCAATTCACATCACCTCTTTAAAGATAAAAAGATTGAGTGTAGCGTTTGCTGTATGGCACGCAGCGCCCCAATTGTGACAATTCTGCTTGTTACCGTAACCATCGAGGTGGAAATGTCCGAAAAGATGATTTTTCGGTAAAATTTATCATCCTCGGTTAAACTTTCAAATTTTCAATATTTCCCAGTTTTCTTCTAGTGAATAGCGACCCATTTCGTAAATTTTAGACTTTTTACTGAATATCTGTCACTTTCCGAATGGTATTTGACGTTTCCAATGTCGAAATATATAGTACATAATTCAAATTTAAACCGTTAGATGGCCCACCCTGTATTATATTTCGATTCGTCTGAGAATAAAATGGTATTCAATTTCTGAATGCTCCAATCGAGATGAGCTGTCGCAAATATAAGTTTGGCCTTTCAATTTTTTGCGTAAGTAAAGGACTTTCTAGCGGGACGCCAACAGAACAACCCGCACTCAAAAGCTCGTCTTCTAATTGCTCATGCATTAATTAGTAAACCAAAGTGTTTCTGTATTTGATTGGAAATGACTGTGGGATAAATTTGGGTAACCTTTTTGATCAATTAATCGTTTCTTTATGTAGTTTTTTGCTGTCTTCCTCAGCTGTGCCGAGAAAGTAGTTTGCTAGTTTACTGAAATTTATTTATTAGTCAGGGGTACCACTGATTTTTTTAACTAATTCTATGTTGAAATAAACCATTTTGCCAATCGCTTATTTTTTTTATTTGTAACGTCGGCTGAATAAGTATTTTCCGCCAATTTTGACTCTTAAACTCTAAATTGCAACTGAACAGTGACGACGTCAAAAATCTCTTGACAAAATGTCTCAATAATATTTGTAACGGTTTATTGTTAACGTCTTCAACAAATAACGTACTTTTAAAATAGCGTGGTGCTATTTTCCTTAACAAATATTAGGGGGTGCTTACCTAATCTGGTGAATACGGTGGTTGATCGATGGTATTCATTGCGTTTTTGGCTTTAAAATCGGTAACAACTCCATAGTCTTTTTGAAAAAAAAAAAAATCGGATTTATCGGGACGAGTCAAGTAAGACCGCGTTTCATACTACATACTACTTATCTACCAAAATAGTTCGAACGGGGTCGTGCGAGATCTCGAGCTCTTTTGCCATCTCCCTAACACTTGCCTGACGATTTAAAATCCCCCACTTTTTTTTTTAATATTTTCATCAGTTGCAAGAGGTCGTCCAGGCATGTCTTCAACGATCACAATATAGTATGTCACAACAGTTAAGGTTTTACTATTATATATAACCAAGTTATAATCAAATTTGAAGCCAAATATACAAAACATACCTGTATATTTTGTAAATTATAAATTGTTTGGTTGTGCTCTGCACGCTGGTACAAATAAAATAAACTTCCAATCCTTCACGACGCTCAGGTCGCACTTTTGCCGACAGCGCTGCCGGTCTGCCCCGTGACGCCGCTGTTCTGGCTGATGATCGTTTTCTTCCTGACTTGGAATACATTTCTCGTCAAGGTTCTGTCTTCTGCCATTACTTTTATTATCTTATTGTGTTTTTAAACAACTTCAAACGCGGTTTCATGAAAATTTGCAGTTAAATTGTTTGGAAAAACTACCTTTATCAAGAACACCTTATCCCCTACTTTTATCGCGGCATTCCTCACGCCCCTCATTTTATCTGCCTTTTCCTTTTTGTTTTTTATACTCTTGCAACCAGTTGCTACAGAGTATTATAGTTTTGTTCACCTAACGGTTGTACGTATCACCTAAACTAATCGATATAGATATAGGGTTATATACATATGTATATATAAATGATCAGGACGACGAGAAAAGTTGAAATCCGGTTGATTGTCTGTCTGTCCGTCCGTCCGTCCGTGCAAGCTGTAACTTGAATAAAAATTGATGAAACTTGGTATGTAGGTTCCTTAATACAAAAAAAAAGTTCGTATTCCTAGATGGGCGTAGTCGGACCTCTACGGACAGTGTGAACATGGATGAAATCGGCGAATAACCTCGCTCCTCCCCATATAACTGTTCACAGTTACTAAAAGCGCAATAAATCCATAATTAATACGCCAGAGACATTAAATTTTACCACCGATACATGAGAAGGTTTTGTGAGAGCCCGTGTGAAAATTGGACGATGGGCGTGGCACCGCCCACTCTTTGGTGAAATCCCATATCTCGGGACCCGACTGATCGATTAAGACAAAATTTGGAACGTAGCATTCTTTTCATATTCCTATGTCTTCTTCTTCTTCTTAATTAGCGTAGACATCGCTTACGCGATTATAGCCGAGTTAACAACAGCGCGCCAGTCGTTTCTCCTTTTCGCTACATGGCGCCAATTGGATATTCCAAGCGTAGCCAGGTCCTTCTCCACTTGGTCCTTCCAACGGAGTGGAGGTCTTCCTCTTCCTCTGCTTCCCCCGGCGGGTCACTCTGTGAAAATAATTGAAATGGGACAATAACCATGCCTACTTCTCATACAGCACAATTTTAAATTCCAATTGATTCGTTCAGTTTCCAGTACACAAATCAAGAAGCAATTAATATAATATGATTAAACTTTGCACGAATAATTCCTTTGGTATACGCCAGCTTATGACAAAAAATTTGTGAAATCCAACCAAAATTGTTCAAGACCCTAGGTACCAAATTTGTGGACCCCAATACCTATATTTGACTTTTGATCGAAAATATCGGTCAATGCGTGAGATATGCAATAGAAATTTAGACAGAATCCTTTTCCTGCAGTAGTAATTCTATGTATCTAAAGTGGATGAAATCGGGTCAATATTTCCCTGGGCCCCTATTTGCCTAATATAAAGGTTTTCGAACTGCCTGATGACTTTATGCTGGATATTTCGGCCAATATTTGAGTTATCTCATTGAAAATTTCAGGACGAATTTTACTCATAACAATATATCGTGTCTAAAATGGATACAATGGGCGAAAACTTAACCTAGCTCCATATGACCATTACTAGGATTTGCAAACATCCGCTGATTTTGTATAATGACTATATATAATGATTTTGGTTTTTCTAACAAATCTTATGCCGATTATATATGTATGTAAGTCATATATGGTGTGTGCATTTAAAAAACTGCTTAGATCCTGATCCTCTAGTAGACTTTTTACATCGTAAGGTGTTTTCCTTTGATTCCTGCAAGTTGGAAGAGGATAAAAAGTGCAATATAACCTATGCAGGAAACTTTTCGTAATTTAAATTTCTTCCTTATAATTTTTTGAATTAGAATTCTATTTTCAAACTTTTCAGCAAAGACCTATTCATGTTTTCAACTTCTCCATTACCCTGGAGCCATTAGGGCGGGGTTTTGACCTTCTCTATACCAGAAGTTTTGTGGTATTTCGCTAATTCTTGACTTATGTACTGCCTTCCATTATCCGTTCTCTGATATTTTAGATATCAAAGTCTACAAAATATTTTTTTTATCACTTTAAGTACACTAGCTGATCAAATAGAATGAAAAAAATTTAACTCCATTTAGTGGGAGTATAGGTAATGAACGTTCCGATGAACTTATTGTTTGGAAAGGGTCCCAGTAAGTCTGATGCTACCCAAATCCATGGGCCTGTTGGAAATGAGTTCCTATACCTTGGCGCTGGTTTAAGGCTTTGGGACCCCAAAAGTCAGTCTGTACATTGTTTTACGTATTTCTCTGCGTCGCGGTCAATCAGAGACCACCACGATTTCATAGCCGACTCTCCAAGGTGCCCTTCGTGGGCCAGCTCAAGTACCCGGTTTCGAAGCTATGTGGAAATAGTGATACGGTTACCTCGCAAAAGAAGGGATCCTTTAGCCGACAACTCATCGAAATGAGTAAGTATGATGATAACTGACAAAGTCGTGATTGTGCATCAGAGATGTTTCCTTTTCCCGCATTGTAGATTACCTTAATATTATAGGACTGTATCCGTATTAAACATATCTCTATGAGGGCCCGACGTTTCGGTGTCGGTTTGAAAATGGCATCTAACGGTTTATGGTTGGTCAGTAGTTCGAACTGAAATCCTGCTAGGTAATAGTAAAACTTTTCAACCGCCCAAAGTAGACACAAACTTTATTTTTTTTTCTTTTGAGAATAACGCCTCCAACATCCCACAAAGCTCTGCTAGCAAATGATATAATTAAAGGATCATCATTAACTTAGAACTGCAACAGTACCGCTACTAGACTGGCATCTGCTATGACACAAGTTTGGTTTCTTAAATTGAAGTATATAAGATTTAATACTTATACACGTCGCTACTTCAATTTTCGAAAATTCCCTCATTCCCCAGCTGAATTTCACGTATTTCCTTAACAATTTTTACGCAGCCTTTTAAAAATTTTCTCTTTCATTTCTTTTCGACTTGTATATGTATGTAGATATACATATTTATACACGTTCGATTTATCATTTTGCTTGGGCAAGACGAAACTCTCTGTCCAGCATCTCTATATTCGGTTTGGATAGGTTTAATCACTCACCTTTTCTATATATACGTATGTACATAGTTACTTCTCTATATTATTCTATTATAGGCTTAATTACTCAGCTCTTTTTCTATGTAAGTATGGTACAGTAAAGTCTCTTTTAGTTTTCTGGATTGTATAAAATGCAGCCTCTTCGAAATATTTATGGTAAGTAACGGAATCAGAATTGAAACCGTTTAAAATGTAGTATATATCAAAAATTCAGATATTGGTTTGACGATAGAAACGGAAATTGTTTTGGTTTTGGGTGTCAGGGAAACCAATTTTATAGGTTTTGTTATCAGAAACAAAGCAAGAAAATAGTCGCTGCCAGATTTTAAATGTAAGTTAAATTCTTAATTCTTATTTATTTTATTGTTACGAATTTAACCCTTTGCACTCGAGAGGTTACTCTCACTCACCATGGGGTGTGGTGCCGCAACTCGAGAGGTGACTATCGCTCACCACTTCGTTTGCTGCGGTAACTCGATACGCGAGTCTAACTGTTTTTCTTACGCTCTTTCTATATACTCCTATGAAGTGTAAACGGAGATAAGATTTTCTTATCTGGGGATCAATCAGGAACTTGACTGCATTTTCGGCATCAGTACAAACCTGACAGTCGCGGCAGGGATATTACTGAATTTAAACTTTTTGATCCCTAAAAACATGGAATCTAATACCGAATTAAGTTCAGCGGGCGTTTATTGGTGTTACTTACCACTGGTGGGGGAAATGAAAAGTCTTTTCTTGAGTGAGAAATCTTTCATTCGATTCAGCATCATCTTCTAAAATGTGGTCGATTGCTTCAGCTTCATCCTTATCTTTAAACGATTTAATCTAGACTTAACTTTTCCATATTTCTCCAAAATGTGAGCCTGCCGTAAGATATAATTACGAAGGTACAAATTTAGTTGCTTTTCCTGAGTTATGAAATTCTCAACTTCTTTTTCTTTTTTGTCTTCCTCTATTACATCTGCTGTTTCTTCCTCAGCAGAAGATAAATATACAGTAGGTAGAAAAATTAAGTTATCAAAGTGAAATATAAATCAACGAAGTGAATAAAATTTCAAAGTTTACATTTTTCAAATGATTTTTTTTTTCTTGAGACCATATTTCAAAGTAATTAAAGTAATTTGAATTCAAAAGAGAAGTGCATCGCTTTTATAAAAGGAAAACATACACACACATATAGTAAATTGCGTGTAGAAAAAATAAGTTATCAAATTGTTTAATATCCACAATGTCCATAATTTCGTCTGGCTTGTTAAATCAATCATTGTTGCATGGAGTTGGCAAACTTCAAACACTAATTTTGAGGAAAAGTATTCCAAATGTTAATGGATGAAATTCTTCAAATCAACCAGGTTTTAGGGTTTCTCTACAGCTATGAACATCTTAAGGGTTGCCCAAGCATTTTCAATTGGTGAATTGCCAGGGCTTTGAGGAAACCATTTCAATACACTCACATTTTCATTTTTTAGATGTTCTATGATGACTTGCAGTATGAATGGGCGCGTAGTCCTGTTGAAGAAGGATATCCGGTCCAATTAGTCGGTGACCCTCGGAGATGGAGTGCTCTTTTAAAATATTTTAATAAACTGCAGCAGTAACTTTTCCTTCCAGGACTACAATATTGCCAGGGCCATTTGCAGATAAGTATTTTCAAACCATTAAGCCCTTTTCCACCGACTTAACTGTGGGTAGAGTGCACTTGTATAATAGTTCTTGTTCTGGTGAGCGCCAAACGTAAACCATACCGTGGGAATACCGAAGACAAACCATCGTTTCATCAGTCCAGAGCACTTTATGCCAAAAATTTTGATATTTTAATATGTGCTCTTTATAAAAAGCTTGTCGTTTTTTATTTGCTTCATTTAGGAAGAATAACTTTCTTGCAACGCGGCTGTGAATATTGGTTTGGTGCAATCTCTTACGGACAGTGTGCACTGAGGGGGCTTTATTGCCTTCTTTTATAAGCTTTGCGCGAATTTTTGAAACTGATTTGAAGGATTAAAATAGGAAATATCCAAAATTCGTTTATCAACTCTCCCGTTATTATTTTTGGGCGACTTTGTCTCTTCTTCCTGATGACTCGATTTTCTTTTTTGTAGCCGGCAATAACTTTCCGTATTACGGCCTGGTTTTTATTAAAATGTACAACAATATAACGTTGGGTGTGACCATCTTTATGCAAATTAATTATATTTGTGCACTCCTCATTCGTTAATTGTTTAAAATTCACCATTTTCCGAATTTTTCTTTAATTCACCGTAAAAAAACGAAAACTTTAGTTACCAATTCAATTTCAAAATTTATAAAATAAAGAATCCTTGTACCTTTAATGCTTGTTTCTACTTTATTTTCAAGTTTTAATATGAACAACACTAATTACTGCTCTTGATAACTTACTTTTTCCACGCGTTGTCACTGAGAATTTCAATAGAAGGCCACGAAAATTTCTTACCAGATAAACGGTTGCCACTAAAATCATCAATTGCTGTACTTTGATAACGGTACTTTCCGATCATATACAAAAAAAAATAATATTCAATTAGCGAAAAAATATGGAGCGTTTAAAACAGCGCTGATTGTTTTGATAAAATTATTTTTTCTACCTACTGTATACAAGATATGTAGATAAGAGATTGGAGCTTTTGCAAATTTTTTAAATCGGAGTCAAATTGGTACACAATTTCAGATTCTTATTATATGATAAAATATTCTAACACCGCATCACGCTGCAGAGAACTGTAAGTAATTTCGGACACTCCTTTTAATCTCGCTTTACAAAGTTTGAAATTCTCGAAATACTCCGCCGTTATTTCAAAGTACAATTTTTCAACTTCAAGAGAAATTTTTGTATAGTACTTTATGTGAAAATTGTGCATTTGAAGAAAGAAAAATTTTTCAAGTTATACTTATGTCATCACTTTTTCTTGTAATGATTTTGTGGAGATCATCCATTACTTTTCTGAGGAGTTGAATTTTACTCTTGATTAAAATCAAGTGCATTTAATTATATTCGGCCATTTGTCATGTCATTCCGCAATGGCTTTGTTCGAAATGTGTTGGCCGTGTGCAACACAGTTTCGGATAAATCCGCTTGGGCATCAAGAATTTTGTTTCTGTTTATACCAATAATTTTTTCCGCAACTCTTTTCGTATTTGAGTAACCGCTGGTATTCTCCAAAGGAATCGTTGGAGGTATGTATATTGATTGGGTTGCCTAGTAGACCTTGCTGTGCCTCGACTCACAGCCGCTGATTTTCTGTGGTGGCAGTTAAATCACTGCGTTTAGTCTCTGCTAAAACGGCTTAGGCCGCGGCCAAGCAGTAAACGACTGAGCGATGAGCGGCTGAGCGACGATTTTGAGCGACGTATGGCTTTTTACTGAGCGACTGTTGTTGAGCGATTAGTTGCTAAAATGCCGTTGTCAAGGGCTGTACAGCGTATATTACTGCTTGAAAATAGATATCATGTTTATAGAATCTTGCTACGTATAAAAAAAGAAAGTCTGGTGTTCATCCTATAAACCAAACAAGATGGAGGTTCGGTGAATTTAATCATTTATATCAAAATCTACGTAAATTTCCAGATAGATTCTTTCAATATCTACTTATGTCTATACAATCTTTTGATATATTGCTTGAAAAAGTTCGTTCTAAATTAACAAAACAAAGGAAAGCAATTCGTGCAGAGCAGAGGCTCGTTTTGACCTTGAGGTAAGTTAAACATAAATTTCATTTTATTCATTTATTTAAGTTAAACATAATATTACATATATACTTTACTTTTTGTTCTGATTATTGGCAAACGATGCCCGATATTTGTTTAAAATTACATTTTGTATTTCTCCTCTGACTTCAAATTTTCAAATATTGTTAAACTGCCGCATAAATAGCAAGAAACTTTTAAAAAACTGAAGATCATCATCATCTTCTTCCTTCTTTTCTACCTCAGCTTTTAAAATTTCCATTCGCTCCTTTTCAATTTGGAGAAATTCAGATTCAAACTCGCTTGTTCTTCCCTTTCTTTTCTTTGTTTTTGGTGGCACATTTGTAGAGCAACTGGTGGAAACAGAAGTGCTGGTTTCAGGCATATCAACAGTTTTAAACAGAGTCTTCTTCACTTAGTAGATCGTTAATCAAAGTCGAATAATTAGGATTGCAACATTGATATTGCTCTGGTTCCAAAAGATTCCCATCCATAGGATCCGGAACAACGCTTTTTTTAATGAAGCTCATCAAATCATAATATGGCCTTAACTTTAACTGGAAGAGCTTCGGAGCTGGTTGAGTCTTTTGCAGATTTCTCCTGTATGTGTCTCTTAAATTCTTTCACTTTCCTTTTGCTGCTTCTCCTGAAATGTTATTAGTATATTGAATTAAATTATATTACATATTTGCAGGTTTATAGCTACAGGACATTCGTTTCGCGATTTAGCTTTTGCTTTTCGCATGGGCAGAAGCACAGTCAGTTTAATTATTTCAGAAACATGCGAAATCATATGGAAAGAGATTTTGGAGGAGTATATGCCTATACCAACAACAGACCGTCTTAAAATTATCATAAATGATTACTACAGGCGTTGGAAATTTCTGAACTGTTTTGGCAGTATTGATGGCAACCACTGTCAAGTTAAGTGTCCGGCAAATTCTGGGTCCCATTATTTTAATTATTTGCACTACTTTTCCGTAGTACTGCTAGGTGTAGCAGATGCTGACAAAAAATTTGTAACTATAGAAGTGGGAGGAAGAGGAAAGAAAAGTGATGGCGGTACTTTTTCTGGATCAACATTATTTCGATTGCTTGAAGCGGATAAATTGAATGGTTCTCTTCCCCAAGCATTGGCAAACTCAAATACTATTTTACCTAATTTTCAGATTGGTGATGAAGCTTATCCACTGAAAACATATTTGTTAAGACCTTTTCCACGTAGGAATTTAAATTCGAAAACAGAAAATTTTAATTATCGACTTTTAATAACAAGAAAATGCATTGAATGCGCATTTGGAATATTAACCAGTAAATGGCGTTTTTTGCAAAAAGCCATTGAAACAACACCAAGAACAGCTATTATTTTAATTAAATGTGCTTGTGTACTGCACAATTTTGTGAGGGAGCTCGATGGCGATCTTGATTACTTACAAACAACAACAACTATAAACAATGCTAACGCTCAAACAAATACCGTTGATCGGGAACAACAGCAAAACTTCAACAGAAGCAGCCAAACAGCATTAAATATACGTAATGAATTAACAGAATACTTGTGGGAGTTTGGACATTAAATTCTACTTAAAATTTTAGTTTTATCATGTTAATATGTTAACAATCAATTTTTTTTATGAATAAAAAAAACACTCACCAGAACAACCACATATTTCTCCCAGTTTTTTCCATATGTGATCAGTGATATTTTTATTTTTGAAGTCTTTGTGGCTATCCTGCCACAAAACCGGGTAGCTTTGCACCTCAGAAATAAGCATTTCAATGTTAAATTTGTCCATTCTTTCTGTTCGTCGCTCAGCAGTCAACTGAAAATTATAACATGTTTTAATTGTTAAGCGACGTCGCTCAGTCGCAGAGAAATCGCTCAGTCGCTCATCGCTTACTGCGTGGCCTTTCATATGTTTTAATTTCGTCGCTCATCGCTCAGTGCGTGGCCGCGCACTTATGTGATCGGTTTAATATGCGGGAATATACATCCGTCTTACAATTATTTTTGTTTTAACTTGTCTGTATTTTGAACAGGACTTTTTAATTCTGGCCGAGCTCTTTATCCGGCTCGAAGGACCAAATGTTATAACTCAATAAAGATTTTGTCAAACCTTACCACTGGTGGGGGGAAATGAAAAGTATTTTCTTGAGTGAGAAACCTTTCATTCTAATTTTTATTTGGTATTTTCATTACTTATGTATAGACTATTTTAGAAAACTATCTCAAATAATTAAATATATGTGTATGTGTATATGTTATGTATGTATTGCAGCATATTGTTTATGCTGCTTGATATAGGGTTGTTTTCAAGTGTACAATTCAATACATGTGTGTGTGTTTAATGTTATCTCATCTGTAATTTTATGACTTGTGTCCACATGCATTTTTATTATTATTGGATGCGCATTGCATGTAGATGCATGTGGCTGCTAATGTACATATGTATGTATGTTCAATATATAAATAGATATTTATTTTGAATAGTATTTCGGCTTTGCTGATAATTAAGCATGTTCAATGATATTTGAACCGTTGGTGTTATAATAAATATGGGTACAATGCCGTTGGCAAATTTGCAAGCATATTGGTCATAAGTGATGTCAGCTACATTCCTTTATATTCGAACAAGTTTACAAGAGACAGATTTAATCAGATTTTTTGGATGCTTCATCTGAAGACAATCCAAAGACAAGATTTCCAAATTTGTTAACTATTTTACACTAGGGAGAGAAATTTGTGTGGATGAATCTACGATCAAGTTCAAAGGTCGGGTCTCCTTCATTACTTACAATCCGAAGAAACCGACCAAATGGGGAATTCGAGTTTATACTATAACAGACTCAACTACCAGTTACATCTGTGGTAATCTTCCTTATTTTGGAAGTTTGACAATAGACTGCTTGATTAGGCGCGACCTTCCGGTGGCCACGAGAATACCATTGCATCTGTATGTGTGTCCGAAGAATTATTGAAATTAAAATGCCACCTTACAGGAACTATCTTAACAAACAGGAAGCACCTACCAGAACAAATAAAAATAATACAATTCGGAAAAAATCAATAGTAGCATACCGGAAAACAAATACATTAATTTTAGCGTGGAAGGACAAGAGGGTTGTGACTTGCTTGACCAACTGGAACAATGCTGGAATGACGCCTGTAAAACGAATTTTCCGAGGAACCTAACGTAATAATAGATTATGTCAAACACATGATGGCGTAAACTGTTTCTTAGGGGTTTGGAGATTTGTTTAATAAACTGATTTATTTCATATAAAACCACTAAAGAACAGAGAAGCGAACGGCCGCTTAATCACTTACACATGTTTGAAGACATTAGCTAAGCAATTGGCTGGAGATTTCCACCAGCCACGCGACCTAGCCTCCACTTAACCACCGAATCCAATAACATCCACCTAAATGGAAAGCTGCATAGCATTCTCACAGGAGTTAGAAAATATTGTAAAGTCTGCTTCCAAAGAAATAAGCCCGGCAGAAGACACCAAACAACTTATTATTGTGACACTTGCCCCGACAAACCGGGCATGCATCTCGGGAGTTGTTATCTCAAATACCATACAATGCAAAATTACCATCTCAAATATGTAAAGATACATTTAATATTAAAATATAAAAGTTTTATGTTTTACTTTATGTGTGTAATCATTTTAAGTTAGAGATAAGAAATTAACCAAATACGCTTCGAGTTGCTGGTGCGCCGTGCCAAAAAGGTCCTGAGTGCAAAGGGTAAATTATCTCTAGAAATAGAGATAAGGGGGAAAGATAAAACCAAAATGTCATAGTTATTGAGTTAATAAAAAACGCTGACATTTCCAGAGAGTTTACAAAGCGTAATTTACCATCATAACAAATGCTTCTTAATTCCTTCGTAGAGGTAAATTCAATAATTCTTTCATTTAATAAGCATTAGAATGATATACATAAATAATGAAAATACTGGAAGAGGCACATACATACATATATGTAATTTCCACAACAGAAATGTATATATAAATATTTCTTATTTTGCAGGTGGATGACTGTCGACGAACCCACAATTACGACGAATTCATATGCACTTTTCTGTCGATGTTAGCACATCAAGGCGTGCTAGGAGAATTAGTAAGTCAACATTTACTTCCCTCAAAAAAAATTGGTGGACTTGGCGGAAATAGGATGACGAAAGGCTCAGCTCAAACTGTTACACCACAAAAACCAAAAAACTGCAAAACTTCTAAAAATTCTGGGCGAAGACGAAAAGGCCGCAATAAATGTAAAAAAAGAAAATAATCTTTTAAACTTAACTAATAAAAATCACTATCGGCTTAAAATTGTAATAAGCACTAAAAGTTTAAAAATTGTGCATTAATTAAGATGAACTTAACATTTATTATAACACAAGGGTTAATGTCCAGGTCTTCACTCTGGCACTTTGAAATTTCTTTTGTTCATAGCTTAAACTAATTAATTATCTTTTGATTTAATTCGAATACTTCTATCACGTTCAGCCGAACAATTTTCTACTCGACTTACACTCCTGCTCTCTGAGAAACTATATATAAACATTTAGCAATAGATATCGAATTGCGTGGAAACACTAACTTTACATATGCAGACTAATTTATCTTTTGGAAGTTTTCATAAACCCATACTGGCAGTGTATTTGGAAATATTCCACAACCTTATATTCAGCTGCAAAATCGATTTAGCTGTAACGTGTATAGATCGTGGAAAGATATACAATCCAACAACGAGTTGAAATTATCTAGTCTAGTGGAATACTTTGAATCCACAGGCATAGTACAAAATAATCCCGTGCCAGTGCAACAAAGAAGTGCCCGCAGTGTCGATAATATTGCTGCCGCTGACGAATCAATTGAAGAAGCCTCATATCAGTCTCTCACATGTCGTTCTTAAGCGTTGGGCATCTCTGTGATGTTGAAAATTGGCGCAAGAACTGAAGCCGCATGACCACCATTAAGTAAGAAAAATGTTTTGAAGAAAAAGGCCAAACAAAATATTTTGTATTAAAAAGAAAATAGAAAGTAATGTTGTAGGAAAGATTAATAATAATAATAATAATTGACATAAACAATACTCACTTCAAGAAACACTTCAAATAAGAACTCTTTCCTGAAGTGAATATAAATTAGTCACACATTTCTGCTGGCCAAGCAAATAATTCCATTATGCATTATGAAATTAGATACACCAAAACTTATAGCGTATACATACACATAAGTGCCTGCGCGCACATAAAATTAGAATGTAAGCTGCACAGCTTGAAATAAAGATTAGTTCAGTTGATGTATAGACCTAAGCAAGGAAGCTCAGTGTTTTTATTTTTAACTCCAGAGTTCAAGTATAGAACTAAGCAAAGAAGCTCGGTTTTTGTATTTTTAACTCTGCAGCATTACACCGAAACTATGAATACATTTAGCAATAAAGCTGATTTTCTTGTAACTTGAATATGCACATTTAACAATCTATATCGAAATGCTAAAAAACGCTAACTTCAATATTCAAGTTATGAGTTGCCAGTTGAGCAGTAACGGCAACGCATTTGAAAAATTCTACAATTTATTTTAAGGTGTAAAATCGATTTTCTTTTAACTTATATATATACATTTAGCAATCGACATCAAATTCGGGATAATTATTATTTTTCACGTTATTCTAGTTGTCATAAAACCATAACAGCTCTGCATTTGGAAAAAATACACAGTCTTAATTACGGGAGTAAAGTCGAGTTGACACGAAATTCACATATTAAGGCTAATTAGCCTTTTGCAAGTTAATGGAGGTTGCATAAAGCGACAACTACTTTTCATTTCCAATATTCTAAAATCTTAGTTTTAGGTGTTAAGTTGATTGAATATACACATTTAACAAACGTTATCGAATTGCGGGAAAACATAATTTTCACATATTGAAGTTCATTACCCTTTTTCATATTATTGGAGTAGTCATAAAGGCATTGTTGCGTCAAGCGCCATATCTTTTAAAAATAAAACTAAATAAAATAAACCGAATTATATAAATATTACTTACTCTAATAATAAATTTATATTACCTTAATTTATTACTTACCTTACCTTAACGTAGTAGTAGTTTAACGAAAATGCGCCAAATTTGTACTTACACCTATATTTAATACATATTTATAATACAACAATTTTTAAGCCGTCCGATTGAACGGAATAAAGAATCAAATGTAATTAGAACGTGAGCCGATCGGTCGATTAAGTGGAAAAAACAAAAAAAAAAAAACAGAAACATCACTTGAAACATCATAAACAAAAAACAAAGGAATAAAAAAAATCAAATACATACGTATGTATATAATTTGTACTTATAGTAGGAGTGGCTAAATGCAGTGGTAACTAAATACTCAAAAAGGAAAAATAAATAAATATGTATATAAATCATAAAAAAAAACTACAGTGATCCCAAAATAAAATGAAATACAAGTAACGTGAAAAGGGATTAATACTTACATATGTCAAAAGTGTTAAATACAGTAGCAAATATACATAAAGGGAAAAAGATATATTTAGACACCGCTTACTCGATTATAGCCGAGTTAACAACAGCGCTCCATTTGTTTCTTCTTTTCGCTACGTGGCGCGAATTGGACATTTCAAGCGAAGCCAGGTCCTTCTCCACCTCGTCCTTCCAACGGAGTGGAGGTGTTCCTCTTCCTCTGCTTCCCACGCGGGTACTGCGTGGAATACTTTCAGAGTTGAAGTATTTTCATCCATTCGGATAACATGACATAGCCAGAGTAGCCGCTGTGTTTTAATTCACTGAACTATGTGAACCTTTGGAGGATGAAGTCATTCACTTGGGAGTGGCCAGAAACGGTCCTTTTACATATGGCTCAAGCAGCTCACGACTTCCGGTCTTTGACCAAGTATCCTCTGGGTAGCCTATGAACATCCGTTTGAAGGCGAGCTAAAGTGAGAAAGCGCAACATCCCTTCCGCAGGATTGTGCGCTGGGTTTGAGACCCGCCACGTAAAAAACGCACTGAATGAAAAGAAACAACAAGCCTCGGATGAGTGACCCCCCTTTTGATGACGACCATGGCAAACGAATTAAGGACTATGATTTGAGGGCATGCACCTGATCCGCATCAAAGCGAAGTTCTTCAACATATCGCTGCTATGCGCCCACGCCCGACGCCATCGTCGAAGGACGATGTGTCCAAAAATGCCTTCTATGAGCGCTCGGAGCGCACCTATGAGAGCTGCCCTCTTCACGATACGCAAATCGTGCTTGGCGACTTTAACGCCAGGGTGGACAAGAAAGGTATCTTTGGCACTATGGTCGGTAAATTCAGTCTCCCTAAATGGATCGAGGCTGATCGTCTTCGCCGGGGCCAGAAATATGGTTATCTGCAGTACTAGATTTCAGCATAAGAAAATCTATCAAGCCACCTGGCTGTATCCTGATCGAAAAACCACCAACCAGATCGATCATGTTGTGATAGACGGAAGACACGTCCCCAGTGTTTTAGATGTGCGTGAGCTACCTTGTTGCAGCCAAGATTCGGCACCGCCTCTGTGCAGGAAAAACGCACGTCAACAAACACAAGGAAGGTTCGACGTCAAGAAGCTGCAATCACAACGGACAACCGAAGGATTTGCTACTCGGTTTGCACTCCTGCTCTCTGAGAGCACTCGTCAACAACTCGGTATAAAGGAACTGTGGGACGGCATTTCAAACTCCTTACGTACAGCTTCAACCGAAACCATTGGTTTTCGGAAACTTCAAAAGAACAGCTGGTACGACGTGGAGTGCCGTGTTGCAGCGGAGAGAAAACAGGCTGTCTACCTCGCAACGTTACGATCGACCACTACACGTGGGGGATGGGATTGATACCGAGAGTTGAAAAGGGAAGCTAGAAGCATTTACAGATAGAAAAATAAAGAGGTCGAAATGCGTAGGTATGAAGAGCCTGAAAAGCTGTCAGACAGGGGTAATGCTCGAAAACTCTTCGAAAAAATGCGGCGGCTAACAGAAGCCTTCTAGACCGGAGCATACTCTTGTAAAACCCCCAATGGGGATTTAGTGACCGATGCCCAGATCATACTTAAATTATTGAGGGAACACATCTCCAGCCTGCTGAACGGCAGTGAATTTACAACGCCAAGAGAAAGCGAACCCGACTCCCCAATCGATGACGATGGAGCAAACGTTCCATTGCCCGACCATGAAGAAGTTCGAATAGCAATTGCCCACCTGAAGAACAACAAAGCAGCGGGGGCTATTCAAACACGGCGGCGAAGAACTGATAAGGATCATGCATCAGCTTCTTTGGAAATTATGGTCGGACGAAAGCATGCCCAACGATTGGAATTTAAATAAGCTCTGTCCAATCCACAAAAAGGGAGAACCCACAATCTGCGTCATCTACCGTGGGATAAGCCTCCGCAATATCGTGTATAAGGTTCTATCGAGCGTATTGCGTGAAAGATTAAAGCCCACCGTCAACAAACTGATTGGACCTTATTAGTGTGGCTTTAGACCTTGAAAATCAACAGCCAAATTTTGGAAAAGACCCGTGAAAGGAGAATCGACACGCACCACACGCGATGTCTGAATTTGGTATCCTCGTTAGTTTAGCTTTCCCCAGACTGGACGAGGAAGCGAAGCAGATGGGTCTGGCAGTGAACGAAGGCAAGACGAAATATCTCCTGTCATCAAACAAACTCGCGACTTGGCTCTCACGTCACTGTTGACAGAAGCCAATGTGTTTTATCGTCAATACCTGTCTTCGAAGACTCAATTCCACGGTGTTTTCTATTGCTAGAAACACACAGATCAAAACAATGCGTTGATCAGCGCCCCAAAGCGTAAGTGTGTGCACCCACACTACACTCTGGAAGAACCAAGGTATGAGTGCCTGCCACACACACATATGCCCTGGTTCCAATTGGTAGGGTGAAAACCAAAGGAAGCACCCTTTCCACCTTGGTTGGGTTCGAGGCCCATCTAAACCTCTGCCGTACTCTGGGTCCGGCACCCGGCCGCAGTGCGACTCCACATTGGACTAATGTTCTTCCTGCATTTAGGTTTAAACCACAGCCACCACGAATCTCCCCAAAGGGCCAAAACCCAATGAGCAGACTGAAGTGAACTTCAGGGGCGGCTGCTCCCCGTGGTACCATGTTTTAGTCTTTGGTGTGACCTGTAGCCCAAGCTTGCGCTTAAGCTACTGCCAGTCGAACCCCCAAGAATTCCAAGGAATCCTTAAGAACCCGACTGTATGATTTTTGTTATCTCTTTAAACTTTAGAATTTGTTATACATTCGCAAACCCATTTAAGAATATGACATCATTTCGAGCTATTTTTATAGCACTGTTCCGACTTAGACCATGCTGACATTTAAAACAGACCTGTACTTGTCAGTGAACGAAGGCATAGTGCATTTGGCTTTTAGTCGCCTCTTACGACAGGCATGCCTTGCCGCGGGAATATTCGGTTTCGGACCCGCAGGGGGACGTCACTGTTGACAGTCATAACTTTGAAGTTGTAGATAGTAAACCCCACCAACAATGTCAGCCTGGAAATCCAACGCAGGATAAGTCTTGCCAACAGGTGCTTCTTCGGACTGAGTAGGCAATTGCGAAGCCAAGTCCTCTCTCGACGAACAAAAACCAAACTCTATAAGTCACTCATAATTCCCGTGCTGCTATATGGTGCAGAGGCCTGGACGATGGCAACAACTGATGAGTCGACGTTGCGAGTTTTCGAGAGAAAAGTTCTGCAAAACATTTACAGTAGCTCCAAGCGAAACTCGTACACCCCATAAAATATTTGGTTTTACTTAAAATACGTGGAATTAGTATTGCAATAAAAATTGATATGCTTTATTTCATTAACGTATTGGGTAATTCATTAAATGACAAAAACAAATTTTTGAATAATCTTTTATTTATAAAAATAAAAATACGTTATCTAATAAGTCTTCATTTTCAATGCAAAAGCCAAACTCGTACATTTTTAATTTAACAGGCAACACTATTTCCACGCATATCTAACTTCAAGTAATTTTTAAAGAGTTATTCGGGGAAGTCCCTAGTAACAAAGTTCATTGGAAAATTTTGAATATCGCGTCATTTATCGAAAAAGGATAATAAAAAAAGTGAAATGAGCAGACAAAAGGGGACAAACCAGTGTTGAAGTGCGAGCACTAGTAATTCGTCATTACGAAAACCAAAAATCGCTTCGGGAAATATCTGAAATTGTAGATCGAAGCTGATCGACCGTTCAGTACATCATTAAACGTTACAAGAGAGATAAAACTGTGAAAAATAGATCGAAAGTTGCAAATAACAAAATTTTCTCTGCTAGTGATGAGCAGTACATTCTTCGCCAAGTCAAAAAAGATCCATTTATAAGTGCACCGAAACTCGTAACAATCGCCGAAAATGATTTGGGGAAAAAGTGTTGCCCACAAACCATAAGAAATATACTGAATAAGGCTGATTATAACGGCAGAAGGGCAAGGCGAAAGCCTCTTATCAACGAACGTTATCAAAAAGCAAGACTACGATTTGCAAAGGAACATCAATCAAAAGATTTCTCGTTTTGGAAAAACGTGCTATTCACAGATGAAGGCAAGTTTAATCTTTTCGGTTCGGACGGTAGACCCTATGTATGGAGAAGGTCAAATGAGGCGCTTCTTGCCAAAAATATGAAGCCCACAGTAAAGCACGGTGGCGGATCGGTAATGGTGTGAGGATCATTTTCTGCACAGGGACCTGGAGAATTGCATTTCATTGAGGGTATTATGAATCACGCTATGTATCTGAACATTTTAAAAGAAAAATTGTCACTTTGTAAAGAAAAACTGGGCCTTGTCGAGGATTTGCATTTTTACCAGGACAATGACCCAAAGCATAAGGCTTATAATGTGCGGTCGTGGTTGCTTTATAATTGTCCGCATGTCATCGATACACCAGCCCAGAGTCCAGATTTAAACCCCATTGAGAACTTGTGAAGCTATCTCGATACGAAAGTGCACCAACGTACAATAAGTTCAAAGGACGAGTTGAAGAGGATCCTCCAGGATGAATGGCAAAAAATTGAACCCAGTTTTTGTGAAAAGCTTGTTAAAAGTATGCCAAATATATTACAAATGGTTATCAAAAACAAAGGAATGCATACAAAATATTTATATTAACATTACTTTTACTTTTATATAATGTACGAGTTTCACTTTGGCATAGAATTTTACTTTTTTACCTCACTTAAAGTGTATTTGAATTACACATTTAGTTTTGATTATTTTGTTTTTGTTACGTAGTAATATACTAATAAAATATGCAAAAGTTTTTTTGGAAGCGCTTATTTTATTTATGATTTTTGGGAATTTAATAATTTTTTTTGACTTGTACGAGTTTCGCTTGGAGCTACTGTATATTACTTTGCGCGTTGGCCAAGGCGACTATCGCATTCGAAAGAAGAAGAAGATGTTAGCCTTCTAATAAAAAAAAAAGAAAGTCGAAGAGTGGGCTGGGACTAGCGGACATAGATATATGAATATAAGACACATATACTATATATAAAACTAAAGCTTTCCCTTTCGATTAGTTTTAGGTGATACGTACAACCGTTAGGTGAACAAAACTATAATTCTCTGTAGCAACTGGTTGCAAGAGTATAAAAATAGAAGAACTTAATTATATTTAAATTTTTCACATTTCACTTTTTAATATGAGCACTGCCGTATCGTCCGTTTAACTAAATTTTTAACTGTACTCACCGCTCTTGTTCGATTTTGTTGTTTGCGTATTTTTTATGCAACATCTGCACTTATCTCTCACATTATTCACTTACATATATATTATATTAATTATATTATTATATATCATTGCAATATTTTTGCCAAATTTCAATTTTCTATATTTCACATTATACATATGTCGGCGCAGTAACAATTGTAGTTTAATATAAGTAGTTCACTTTTACTTTGCTCTGTTGTACTTGTTCATTTCTAATAATAAACTTCTGTGTGAATTCATGATCGTAGCAGCCTTTGCATTTTTGTTTCTCCAACGCCTGTGAACTGTAAATTAAACGAATAAAGCTGAGAGCGAGGTGTGAGAGCCAAAGGTTCTTGCTTGAGTGCGGCCCTGAAATGCGTGTATGCTGCTGAACTTACAAAAGCGTAACGAGCAGGTGTAATGGTTGTTGAACTGCGTCAGCCAACGCAATGTCCTTTTGTACAGAGAGATAAACGGTGTTCAGGGACTCACGTTCGCGCGAATCAGTCCGCGTTACAGTTTTCTAATAAAAATAATAAAAAAATAAATAAAAATTGATAAAAAATAATAAAAATAATGTCCATTCCGGCAATCAGAAGCGGGACTCGATTCCGCCCAAAGAAATTCGCAAACGATTGTTGGCGCGCACTGCTGAGTCCCAAAATCAAAACTCCCGTGGAACTAATTAAAGCAAATGCAAAAACCTGCAACTTTGCAAACAAAAGCCATTCTGCTTCCGAAGTTTGATCCTGATTGTGCTGGCGCTGATCCAAATTCATGGTGTACAACGGTCGATTATGATTTTAACCGAAAATCCTTTAGTGGGTAGTGCACTCATCATGTCTTTGAGTAAGTCTTTGGAAGGAGCCGCTTCGCAGTGGTTATCGCAAATTTGCTTTGCCGGCATAACGTGGCAGCAATTTAAAGACTTGTTCGTGCAGCGTTACGTGGGTGCAGAGACTTCAGCGGCCACATTGATGCACATTTTGAATGGTCGTCCAAAAGATGGCGAGTGCCTTTCGTTGTATGGAAGTCGTCTGGTAACATCCCTTGTGTCAAGATGGAAGGCAATGAACACTGAGGAGATTGCTGTGTCTGTCGTTCTTGCGCATGCTGCGCAGTTCGATAGCAGATTGCAGCATTTGCTTTTAACAACAAATATCAAAACAAGAAACGAGCTTCAGCAGGAACTTAAAGCTTTTGCGTTCGGAAAGCGGAAGGTCCTCAAACTCAACTTTTGATAATTCTACGTATCCAGAAAACAAGAAGTTGAAGTTGCCATCATATGTGAAGTGCCATTTTTGTGGAAAAGCGGGTCACAAAAACGCAGACTGCCGTTTAAAAAGGAATAAACCAAACTACACTTCAAGAGCTAATCCGTTGCAGAGCAGTTCATCGCTGGACAGAAATCGATCAACGCTTACGTGCTTCAAATGTGGAGTTGCTGGTCATATAGCAACAGTGTGTCAAAAGGGTAGCAGTACATCTTCGAGCGGTAAAAAGGAAAACTTATACGAGAAGAGGGTGAACGTATGTACAGTAGCTGAGCCAAGGGGAATGCTGTTTCAGTCTGGTGAGTCGTATCCATTTTGTTTTGACTCCGGGGCCGAGTGTTCACTTGTAAAAGAATCTGTATCAAACAAATTTTTCGGAAAAAGAATTAACAATAATGTAGTATTAAAAGGTATCGGCAATACCGCCGTGTGTAGCACATTACAGATTTTATCGGATGTCGTTATTGAAGGACATGCCCTGTTTCATGTAATTTTAGATTGTCATTTAACGTATGAGGTGATAATTGGTCGTGAAATTCTGAGCCATGGTTTCGGAGTAGCAATATCGATTGACAGTTTTAATACTTTTATTTCGAAAAACGTAAATACATGCTCGGTATCTGATGGTTACAAAGATTTTATAAATAAAGACACGGAGTTAATTTAGCATGATAAAGGTTGTTTGTTGCAAGTTGTAAAAGAATATTCAAATTATTTTATTGATGGAATTCCGCAGACTAGGATTAATACTGGTCAGTTAGAAATACGTTTGGTTGATCCAAATAAGACCGTGCAGAGACGACCCTATAGACTTAGCTCGGAAGAAAAAGAGGTTGTTCGAAATAAAAAATAGGTGAGCTATTGAAGTTTAATATTATTCGACCCAGTTGTTCTCCTTTCGCAAGCCCGATGCTTCGTTAAGAAAAAGAATGCACTGATCGTCTTGGTGTTGACTACCGAGAACTCAATGCAAATACTGTCTCTTGACAAATATCCAACACTCTTATATCTGATCAGATAGCTAGATTACGTGTGGTTGAGTATTTTAGTAAAAGAACGTCGCCAGCCGAACTAAATATCATTCATATGAATTGGAAACATTGGCGGTTGTTAATGCGGTTAAGCACTTTCGTCATTATTTGCAAGGTCGAAAATTTACGGTGTTCACAGATTGTAATTCTTTAAAAACTTCAAGAAATAAAATTGATTTGACTCCCAGAGTTCATCGCTGGTATATTTACAATCATTTGACTTCGATGTCGAGTATAGAGAAGGAAAGCGTATGGCGCATGTAGACTTCCTTTCTTGTAATGTATTACCATCAGAAAGTCAACCTGTTGATAAGGCTGTAGAAAAACGTATAAATTTGGCAGAAATTTCTGACGACTGGCGTTTTGCAGAACAACAAAGGGACCCAGAAATAATATCCATTGTTTCCAAGTTGCGTAATAATGAACTTGCCGAAGATGTGGCAAGAACGTATGAGTTGCGAGCGGGAACCCTTTATCGTAAAATACAGAGAAATGTCAAAACGCGATGTTTACCTGTTGTACCTAGGTCCTTTAGGTGGTCCGTGATAAACCATGTGCACGAGTCAATTATGAACCTTGGTTGGGAGAAAACTCTTAGTAAAGTGTATGATTATCATTGGTTCGAAAAATATGTCCAAATATGTTCGTAAGTTTGTCGACAATTGCATTACATGTAAACCGTCTAAACCAACGTCGTGGGTAAAAATTCAAGCATTTCCACCTATCCCAAAATTGGTATACCATGGCATACTGTTCATGGGATATAACCGGAAAAATTCGGGCGGTAAAACGATATGAAAGAATATGTAATAGTTCAAATCGATGCCTTTACCAAATTCGTTTATTTAATAATCCATACTGTCAATATTGATGCTGCAAACTGTGTAAAGGCTTTGAAGTCGTCAATATCGGTTTTGGGGTACCTACACGCGTTATCGCTGACCAGGCAGATGTTTTGCTAGTAAGGATTTCCGTGATTTTTGTCTTCCCAAAAAATAGAGTTACATTTACATGACCGGTGCAGTCGCGCTAATGGACAAGTTGAGCGTGTGATGATACGTTAAAGAGTCTTTGACCGCAGAAACCAGCAAGCGCTCTGGCAAGATGCATTAAAAGAAATACAACTGGCTTTGAATTGCACGACCAATCGTGACTAAGGCTAGTCCTTAGAGTTGCTTATTGGAAAAGAGGCACGGCCATTTGGTCTCATTCCCATAAGTAACAAGGAACAGAACGTGGACATCTCTGCTTTGAGAACTCAGGCTTTAGAAAATATTGAGCGCAATTCTTGTTATGATAAATCTAGATTCGATAAAAATAAGGCAAAAATTGTATAGCATAATGTCGGTGATTACGTTTTGTTAAAGAATGAAGAACGACATCAAACGAAATTAGATCCTAAGTTCAGAGGTCCATTTTTGGTGGCTGAGGTATTAGACGGAGATAGGTATATGTTGAAATCATTAACAAACAAGAGGACATACAAGTATTCACACGAGTATTTGAGAAAATTACCTGAAGGACAGGTTGCCACAGAGTTGGGTGATGAAGTTAGTACTGGAGCGAATGTTGACAATGAAGACGTTGAAAGAGACGTCAATGCAATAAAAAGGCAATAGATCGCACCGCAGTCACTACATTGCAAGCCCAAGTGCGAACAGAAATGTTTGTTCATGGCGGGTGGCGCAGTTGGTGCTGTGGCGGGGATCTAGTAGCGATGTCTATTGATTATGTACATATGTTATCATTATGAGGTTTATAGAGAGCCTCACGGAGAATGTACTAAGTAAAGTTCTATTTAAATCTTGTGGTAACTGTCATTTCAGGAATGTTATATTTGATAAGTGATGATACCTGAAGTCTATACCTTGTCACAGAAATGGGAAACAAAAAAATGCAGAGTGGAACATTATGTCTTTAATTCTTTAATTTCTTTTAGACACACCCGAGGACGTGTGATAGTCAGGAAGGCCGTTTCGGCGCAGTAACAATTGTAGTTTAATATAAGTAGTTCACTTTTACTTTGCTCTGTTGTACTTGTTCATTTCTAATAAACTTCGTGTGAATTTATGATCGTAGTAGCCTTTGCATTTTTGTTTCTCCAACGCCTGTGAACTGTAACTAAACGAATAAAGCTGAGAGCGAGGTGAGAGCTAAAGGCTCTGCCGAGTGTGGCCCTGAATGCGTGTATGTTGCTGAATTACAAAAGGTAACGAGTAGGTGTAATGGTTGTTGAATTGCGTCAGCCAACGCAATGTCCTTTTGTACAGAGAGATAAACGGTGTTCAGGGACTCACTGCGCGAATCAGTCCGCGTTACAGTTTTCTAATAAAATAATAAAAAAAATAAATAAAATTAATAAAAAAAATAATAAAAATAATGTCCATTTTTTAAATAAATTTAATAAAAAATAACAATCACGCAAATAAAAATAATGTCCATTCCGGCAAGTCTTTAAAGATACAGGGAATATATCCTTAAAAGACATTCCGGCATATACCATGCCGACCACTGTTCTATATCAGCCTGGAAATCTAACGCGCTGACAATCCTTCCGGCCAACAGGTGCCACTTCGACTGAGTAGGCAATTGAGAAGTAAAGTCCTTTCTCGACGAACCGTTCAAGCGATTTACAAGTCACTTATAATTTTCGCCCTATATGGTGCATGAGGTTGGACGATGACAACAACCGATGAGTCGACGCTGACAAAGAAAATCGAGAGAAAGCCCTGCTGAAGACGGCGGATATGCGCATGTCAGCCAGATGATATATGACGACTATTGACATAGTTCAGCGAATTAAAAGACAGAAGGTACGCTGGCCAGGTCATGTTGTCCGAATGGATGAAAACACTTCATTTGCTCTTTATAGCATTGGACGCTGTACCCGCCGGGGGAAGCAGAGGAAGAATAAGACCTCCACTCTGTTGGAAGGACCACGTGGAGAAGGACCTGGCTTCGCTTGGAATATCCAATTGGCGCCACGTAGCGAAAGAAAAAACGACTGGCGCGCTGTTGTTAACTCGGCTATAATCGCGAAAGCGGTGTCTACGCCAATAAAGAAGAAGAAGAAACCGCAAAGTTAGCAAAGTGCGCACGAGGGCTATATGGGGGGAATATCAGTTTACGGAGGGAAGGCTTTGTGCTGCAGAAAAAATCAATTACATTCCTCCGAAAACTCTGATGTTCATCGCAGAATTTGTTACGGCACTATACTGACATGTACACAAATTAAAGAACGGAAATTTACTTCATATCGGAATTGTACAGTTGTGTGAACAAAAAGAGGTAAAAATATTTTGCAGATTTTAGAGCTTCGCATTAATATTTGTTTTTATTTACCTTTGTATGGTGGGAAATTGTTAGGAAAAAATTATATATGTTATACTTGTATCTAAAAACAATTTTATTTAATAAGAATGTGATGGAACAGTTAATTGTGGTGATGCCAATTGTAAAAATTCATTTTAGTTACAATTGAGAAAACTTTTCTCAAGTTGTGGACTTTAATACGTACATGTGCAAGGCAGCTTTATATATCTACATTTATAAAAAAAAAGATGCTTGTGACCATAATATACATATTTTTTAAACATATTGCAGTTCCATTTAATTAAAATGATTATATAAATATATGATTTGTGATATTTTCAGTTTGATTGTTTTACAAAAATATTCAAAGAATTGAGGTTTTTTTTCTATAATTATTTTGTTAAATTTTAAAGATCTAAGTTGCCTCTGGAAATATATTAAAATAATAATACGCACTTTAGAAACGGAACATAAGTATATTAAAAAAAAAATAAAAAATCATAAAGTAAAAATATATTTGCTGTATGACATTATTAATTGAGAGTGGCTAACCACATAAATAGAATACACCCAACTCTTTTTTTTACAGGGTAGATACGTTCCTCAGAAAACCGTGTAAAAAAAGAGGCGTTTCCTATAGTAAAATGGGAGATACGTTCCATGTCATCTGAAAACCGTGTAAGATGAAATAAAGAACTATATTTACTTCGAAAAACCGTGTAAAAAATGTTTAGAAAACTATAGAATTTCAGATTTGCATACAAATTGTATATTCATATGGCATTTTATAGAGCATTAAAACTTAAAATACATAATTCATACAGTTTTCGAGTGAAAAATTGGTAGATTAAGCAAAAGATCAAAGAAATCTGAAATTAGAATAGAAATAGAGAAAAAATATTTGCATAGCTACATAATTATTCGTCGCCACTTGATAACAAGCGCAATTGTTTGTGACGAACTGGACTAAAGTCGGTATCGTTACTGGAGATATCCATTTCAGCAATGTAAATATCATGCGAACAAAATGTGTAGGTAAGAGTTATCGAATAAGGGGATTTCCCAGTTAATACTATGTATGCTCATTTCAGCAATGGTGCTAAGTGTAGTAAAAACAAATATAATTACAAGACACTGCTTTTAAAACCGTACTAGATTAAAAATTTTTAACAAAAAAAAATGTTTGTCAACCGTGTAACTTCAAATCCGTGTAAAAAGAAACCGTGTAAAAAAGAGTTGGGTATACAACGGTAATGTCAGAAACAGCAAATTCCGTTTCTCCCTTCGCTACGAGCGGCCAGTGTTTTGTTCTCGTCTTCTCGTTTTCATTCGAACAATGTTGCCATTACTCAATACTCACATATAGTTTTGTACACATCTAACTTTTCAATTATAATTTTTCATAATATAAAATATCAAAACTGAAATCAAACTATTAAAAATAGTTTATACATTTATAAATATCGAATGCTAGACTCTGATTTTGAGTTAGTTTAAGAAAATTTCGAACATATTGAAGACATTTTTTATAATTACTACTGTCAGGAATCTGCTGACTCGTTTCTACGGGGAAAACCCCAAATCGTTGGAAATTCTATGGTAAGCGGGCGGTAGAACTGGTGTTGGCTAATAATTTACATTGCGCTCTCATAAGATTTATTTGGGCATATGTATGTGTTTGAAGAAACAGTGGTTCATTAACTAAAGTTGTTATTGAAATTACTTTTTATAAGGAAGTTTAAAGAAATAACCTGGTTTGAAACTTTTTGCTTCGAAAATTATATCTGTGTTTGGAAATACCTACACTTGTGAACAATTTTTTTCAATAATGAAATTAAACAAACATAAAATAAGAAGTAGGTTATCTGATTTAAATTTTGGTACAATAATGCGTGAAGCTACAGCAAATGAGATTAAACCAAACATAGAATTTATTATTTCAAATAAACTAAATTAAATGCTGTTATAAAGACATATTAAAAATTGTTACTAAAATAAAATATTTATTATACTTTTTTTATTTGTCTTGTTCTCATAGTAATTATTAAGAAACTTAAAATTGTTAGGAATTTTTGCAATTATTATCCACAGATCAACTTCCCATATATGCGCGCGCTCTCATTTGTAAACATGGAGTGCGGAAAATACGTTGCTTTCATTTCCCTCTTCATTATTGCCCCCGATGATCCCAGATCAAACTGTGCACGCGAGTTACATACATATATAAATAACCTAACAACAAACAGTAAAACCGATAAATTTGCTGAATTTCTTAATAAAATAAATAGATCAACCGGAAATCAGTAAAATTGTAATATGATACCATTTCCTTTGCTATTAAAAAATCAACTTAAACAAAACAAAATCATTTTGTTAACAATATTTCCAAGATTCCGTATAAACTATTAAGTTATGAGGTTATTACCTTAATCAGCATTTAAGTAAAAATGATGTATTATATAAGCAAACACTTACTTTCTTGCAAAACATATGTAATAAGTATAATAAGTATTTATGATTTGTAAGCAATAATTCATTGCAATAGTAACTTTAATAATTATAATTAATAAAGTGAAAGTTCAGTCTGATTCCAATATCCAAACCGCCTAGTTTAATCCTTTAGGGCTAATTCGGTACAAGCTTTTTAAAAACGTTTGAACGCGACCGTATAATAAAATTAGCGCAGTCGGTAGGATCCTTAAAAACTATTAAGGATTCAGTGAAACGAACCGCGTTCAAAAAACAACAACATTTTTTTTCCCTCCGGAAATCGGGTAAGGTTACATCAAATAGTTTTTCATAAATCCCAAAACTAATTCTGCGATTTTGTAGCCAACTCAGGAGTTGACCAGACCTTCCAGAATATAATTAACTATTATATATAAAACAATCCGGATAGACACAATAATCGACATCACCGGGGGTGCAGTGAACATTAATTGTGAACCAAAACAAAAATAAAGCAAAAGTTCAGAAGTGAAAACGACCTAAAAAAAAATTGAAAACAAAAATTTTTGTGAAGTTTTTGCAGTGAACACGTCTCAAAACAAAAAGAGCGCGAATTCAAACAGTTAAAGTTTAAAAAGTGAGGTAACTGAACCCATAAAAGAAAACAAAATTAAATCATCAAGGCACCGAGCTTTCGATAACAGGAGACAAATGGAGAACGAACAGACTCAGATGACGGCAGTCAACTAAGTAGAGGAGCTTGCTCGCAAAGAGTAACAGTTGGAGCAAATGCGGCAAGCTTACCTCGAACTAAGAAACCGGACAGAAGGAAGCAACAGCAGCTGCACTCATAAAAACAGTTAATGACCTGCCGATATTTACGGGAATAGGCGATATACAATAAACTCGTTCTTCAGCAGCGTCGAGTACCTACTATCCACCACGAGCGACATAGAGCTACAGAAGGAAGCGACGCGATCGGTCTACAACAGGACCATCCAGGGAAAGGCGAAAAATACAATCATCAATATACCGCAACCAGACAACTGGCAGCTGATAAAGGAAACCCTAAAACTGAGGTATCGACCCGAAGTAGAGCCACATCATCTGTATAAGAAGATTGGAAATCTTAAGTTCCGTAAATGAACTTATGAGAGAAATACAGAATATTAAATATAAGTCGGACGAACTGACAGTGTACTATAGGGGTGACAGTTACATTGACTTAAGTAAGATGGACAGCTTATTAGTAAATACCATAAAGGAGATGACTCAAGGAGTCTTACTAGATAAAATTTATAAAGAAGGGAACCTTAATGAAATAATAAGAATAATGGCAAGTAGAAGATTTGAAGATAGTAATATTAGGCCGGAATACATGAAATTTAAAAATAAAAGGAGATAGCTGAACGGAAAAATATAGTAATAGGTATCTATCTGATCGAGGACAAACACATAATACAAATTATAGAAATCAGAGATAATCAAGTTAATATAATTAATAAATATATTAAAATGATATTAGACATAATACATCAGGCCAATTTAAACAATATAAAAGTGGAAGATTTAATAATAATTACAAGCCAAATTTAGGTAATTTTCAAAAACCACAAGGGGTAGGAAACCCTAGACCAAATTTTAATCAACATCAACCAAATCAATATAAACCAAACTTTGGTCAAAATCAATCCAACCAATATAGACAGAATTATGGTCGGAAATAATCAATTTAAAAAGCAAAGGCAGACCGTGGAAATAGATAATATCCAATATGTGTAGTTCAATGAGCCCACAATTGGCAGGACACCCTAATTCGCAGTATAGCCAAGATCGCTTATACTCGAGTAGGCAAAGCCAGGTAGGATCTTCACAAACTGATATAGCAAGAGAGGAAGAAGTTAATAATAGTATTTTTTTTATGAACCAGCCTCGAAATCATTACCTGAAACAAAAATTAAAAATTACTAAAAAGAATTATATTGCATTAATTCGATACAGGAGCTAGTTTAAGCCTGATTAATAAAGCGAGATTAATGATTTTCCAAAAAATAAATTGAATTATAAATGAAGATCAAATAAATTATG
This sequence comes from Bactrocera tryoni, assembly GCF_016617805.1. Lineage (NCBI taxonomy): Eukaryota > Metazoa > Arthropoda > Insecta > Diptera > Tephritidae > Bactrocera > Bactrocera tryoni. The sequence continues at coordinate 59,184,307 of NC_052501.1, read as the reverse complement.
AGGTGCATACATTAGAACAAGATAGAAAGTTACACCATTAAGAGGACGAAAATATGATTTTATAATAGGCATGGATATGCTTACTTTTCTCAATACGTACTTATATAAATTTAAATAAACTAAATGACTTAAATCAAATTTGTAATCTTGAATCTGCAGAATTAAAATTAGAAAGATTAAACCTAGAGCATTTAAATGAGGAAGAAAATAGAGAAATAATTAAATTGCTCAAAAGATATAATAAATTATTACTTAAAGACGGTGATAAATTGACTAACACAACGGAAATCCAACATGAAATTAAAACTACAACGCAGCAGCAGATCAATTCAAAATTGTATAGGTATCCACCTCAGCATGAAATTGAAGTTAGAAAACAAATTAAGGAAATGGAAGAGCAGGGAATAATCCAAAAAAGTCAATCAAGATATTCAAGCCCATTAATAGTAGTGCCGATAAAAGTAGATAATTCAGGTGAACAGAAATACAGAATTGTAATAGACTATAGAAAATTGAATGAAGTTACAATAGATGACAAATACCACCTTCTAAATATTGATCCTATTATAGACAAATTAGGGAGAGCACAATATTTTACTACTTTAGATTTAGCAAAAGGATACCATCAAATTCTAGTAAAAGAGGAAGATCGTGAAAAAACAGCTTTTGTAACACCAATAAATTCGTAAGAATGCCTTTTGGACTGAAAAACGCACCAGCCACATTGAAGCGGCTAATGAATGAAATACTTAGGAGACTATATACAAATAAAACATGTGTACCGTATTTAGACGACATTCTAATATTTGAAAACATCATTGAATGAACATATTAATATAATAGGCGAAATTTTTAATCTGAAATTAAAAATCTTTAAAATTCAAATTGATAAATGCAATTTTTGAAGAAAGAAACAGAGTTCTTAGGACACATTTTAATGGAGGAAGGCATACAGCCAAATCCTAACAAAATTAAAGTTATAGAAAATTTACAATCACCAAAAACAGAAAGACAAATTAAAAGTTTTTTTTGGAATCACGGGTTACCATATCGTAAATTCGTAAAAGACTACGCTAGAATTAGCCCTACGTATATCCAAGCATTTGAAAAAAGGAGTTAAAATTAATCTTAAGGATCCAACATGTTTGAAGCATTTGAAAATTAAAAAATACTAATAAGTACTCATCCAATATGCGTTATCCAGATGAAAACAATACTTTACCAGATGCATCCAATTACGATTGGTGCAGTATTATCACAAGAGGGACGCGGTGTGCTACTCCTCAGGGAACTTTGAATAACTTTACGAAAAAGAAACTATACCGTAACACATAAAGAATTTCTTGCGATAATGGAAATAAATTCAAAGGAAATTTTACTGATTCACCAGCCACATAAAATTTTTACATTCTAAATACAAAGGAAAAGATATATCAGCTCGACATCAAAGATGGTTATTAAAACTTGGAGGGAATACCAATTTGACATTGAATATTTAAAAAGGCAAAGAAAATATAGTAGCAGACTTTTTAAGTAGGATACATACTCGTTAAATGATAGAAACCACATAACCATTTATCGAACAGCTAGAAGATCACTTCACTAAGATAGGGAAACCCAGAAAATTATTGCAGAAACCCAGAAAAATTATTGCAGAATTAATGAATTTAAAAGCAGTAAGAATGTAAAAGAATTCCTAGATAATGAGAAATGTTGAAATCCTCCTAACAAAACCCAATAATCATACAGGTAATGCAGATGTAGAAAGATTCCATAATACTATAGCAGAAAAATTTAGAATCTTATATAAACTAAATAAAGGTTTATCAATAAAACAACTAATACAAAATCAATTAGAAATTATAATGAAAGATGTCACTCAACAGTATGATGTACACCAAATAAGGTACAGCATAATGGAGTAGGATTTGGAAATAAAAAAACAATTTAATAGCAGCAAAGAATAAAACTATAAATAAATTAAATCAGAAAAAAGAAAGTTGAGGAAAGAAAAGAGAGAAGAAGGATTTATAAAAAATTATAAAGCTGTTAGACATAAGGAACAACCCCTAGATACAAGAAAGAAAAGTTAGAAGAAAATATTCATCCTTCCAATACAAAAAGACCTTTAAAATTTACAGATTTGGATAATGTGGACAGTAATAGTTTTAATGACATTTAACATTCAGCAATTAGAAAATATTATTAATGCTATGACCGATAATATAATTTTGATGAAATTAGAGAATAAAGAAATACTGCAGAAAGAGAGTTGTTAGATATAAGAAATAAACTACTGACACTTATGACAGTTAGAGCTAGAAATTATTGTAACCGTAAATATAAAGACAGTCAGAATATCACGAAAAAAATTACTTTCACGACGAAATTGTAGAAGAACATAAATCAAAATAGAAAACATTTTTTTAAATTGAAAATACATACGAATGTATCACATATTTGCAACATGTTAAGCATAATAATAATTTTGTTAGTAGCTACTGTCCTTATCAAAAACACAAATATATCAAGATAAAAGTTAAATAAAAGAATTCAGGAGAATTTTCTAATCTAAAAAGGGAGGAGTAGTTACACATATATAAATATCCCAACAACAAACAGTAAAACTGATAAATTTGCTGAATTTCTTAATGAAATAAATAGATCAATCGGAAATCAGTAAAATTGTAATATGATACCATTTCCTTCCTTCTAAGGTAAAAATAAACTTAAAAGATACAAAACAAAATCACTTTGTTAACAATATTTCCAAGAATCCCTGTATAGTTATGAGGTTATTACCTTAATCAGCATTTAAGTAAAAATGATGTATTATATAAGCAAACACTTACTTTCTTGCAAAACATATGTATAATAAGTATAATAACTATTTATGATTTGTAAGCAATAATTCATTGCAATAGTAACTTTAATGATTATAATTAATAAAGTGAAAGTTCAGTCTGATTCCAATATCCAAACCACCTGGTTTAATTCTTTAGGATTAATTCGGTACAAGCTTTTTAAAAAAATTTGAACGCGACCGTATTATAAAATTCGCGTGCCCGAACAGTGCAAAATGCCACTGAGGGCTAATATGCCCAGCCAGGAAGATGTATGTATGTATGTAGATATGTACATATTTATACAACGGCGAATAATAAGATATTTATGTTTAAATAATATTGTTTAACGCTGCCCTGAGTGGCTTTGTTTCATATTTTGAAATCTTAAAATTAATTAAATAATTATATACAATGTTTGCAGCAAAGATTTGTAAAATTAATCACTTTTATAGGTTCCATTCTTTACTTTGTCTTGTTTGTAAAATAGCAGCTTCAAAGCAAAGTACTTTTCATCTCATGTGTTGAGTTTTTGTGTTTTTTATTGTAAAGTTTGAGGCAAGAATAACCTCTCAAAATAAACCTCATAAATAAGTCGTGAGGTTTTCCTCAGAATAGGGCAATGAAATCGGACCATTTCTGGGAAGCGAATCGTAAGATCCAAGCGTGGTAAAGTTCAACAAGTTGTCGCAAAACCAGGATTTAAGCCTCGAAAGGTTATGCTGGAGTGCTTGGATTATGAATCGGAAACGAATCATACCAGTCGGCGATTAAAGCAAACATTCGAAAAAAACAGCTAGAACCGATGAACAGAAAGGAGGCTTCTGCCTTCGGGAGAGTTATGGCTGGCTTTTAGAGAAGCTGGATGCTTACATATCGCAGTTTATCGCCCAGAAATCATAAAAGTTTTAAGACAGTAAAATCTCTGTCTCTAGCAAAAAAATGTCATAAAGTGGCCTACTAAAATAGCTTAAAGCCATAACGGCAATTCCACAACCTTATATTCAGCTTCAAGGTCCATTTATTGTAACTCTTACCCATCGGCAAAATGTGTGCACAGTGAAAAACGTGGTAAAAACGCAGAAATCAGCCATCTTTTGTTTGTTTATATTTTGAACAATGTTGCCATTGCCCAATACGCATATATAGTTTTGAGCACATCTTTGTTTTCAATAAAAATTTTTTACAATATAAAATATCAAAACTGAAAACAAACTATTAAAAATAGTTTACATATTTATAAATAATAGCGAGCCACGATTCTACGTTTTTCACTGGCTGTGCTTTTACACCGCCGAAATGGATATTGCAATTGTGTAGAAACGCCAACTTACAAAAATTCCAATTCTTATTTTAGGTGTAAAGTCGGTATTTTCTTTTGTATATTTAGTTATTTTAATGATAATTGAAAAAAAGTTGATATGCAAAAACGATTGGGTAATTTTTATTATACTTTAAATATAATAATCAATTGATTTTACATTTTTATAAGAACAGTATTTTAAGTTAAATTCTTAGTTCGTGTTAATATTTGATTTATTAGAAATAAAAAATTGCTGGTAACAACTTCATAAATCCGGTCCTTCATAGTATGATACAATATGAAATGCATGAGTATGAAGAGCTTGACAAGCTGGCCGACAGGGATAATGCTCGAAAATTCTACGAAAAGATGGGGCGACTAACAGGAGGTTTCAAGATCGGAAGAAACTCTTGAAGAATGCCCAGAGGTGATCTGGTAACCGATACCCAGAGCATATTAAAGTTATGGAGGGAACACTTCTCCAACCTGCTGAATGGCAGTGTAAGTTAGGAGAATGCGAATCCCTAATCGATGATGATTGAGCAGATGTTCCAGTGTGCTCTGACGCATGAAGAAGTTCCACATAGGAATTACCCGTTGTGAAGAACATCAAAGCGACGTGGACCGATGGATTGCCTGCCGGCGATTCAGACTACGGCGTGCGAATAACGGTCTAACGAGCATGCATCAGCTTCTTTTTATAAGGTAATGTCTGACGAAAGCATGCCCAATGATTGGAATTTAGAAGCGTCCTCTGCGCGTTAGCCACAAAAGGGAGATCCCACAATCTGCGCCAACTACCGTGTAATAAGTCTACGAAATATCGTATATAAGGTTTCTGCCCGAAATATTTATGCGCATTAGCCACGGCATTGGCCTGAGCTGTATGAGATATTCGACTACATTGACATAGTCCAGCTTAATTAAAACACAGCTGCGCTGGCTAGGTCATGTTGTACGTATGGACGAGAACACTACAGCTCTGAAAGTAATCGACGCAATACCCGCCGGTGGAGTAGAGGAAGAGGAAGACTTCCACTCCGTTAGAAAAAGACCAGGTGAAGAAGGACCTGGCTTCGCTTGGAATCTCCAACTGACGCCACCTTTGCGAAAAGAAGAAAGGACTGACGCTCTGTTGTTAATTCGACTATAATCGCGTAAGCGGTGTCTACGTCAATAAAAGAGAAGAAGTACATACAATTAAAAACTTTTTCTACAAAGGTAAAAGTCTGTTTGCGCTTATTTAGAATTTTAATTTCACCTCGAGTTATTTATTATACAAATCTTTGTTTTTATTTTGACGAATAGGCAGACGAAATTCGAGACTTAATAATACCCTCATCCCGTATTTTATGATATTTGAATATACATCTATCTTTATGCTAGCTAAATTTAGAACAAGCGAGCACAGTTTACGAAACCACGTTAGTCTTATAAGAAGCTTTGATTACACGCTTTATACGTACATACATGCATTTTGTAGATACATATGTATATACGATTTACACATATTCTACATTTTATAAATATTCTGCGATGCAACTTACGAATTGAGAATTAACTCGATCACACTTTTGCTTTAATACACCGATTTATTATTAAAAACTACTACTTAATATAATTAAGGGAACACCGCAAAAATATACATGTGAAACTAAAGGTTTTTGATTTTCTTTTAAAGTTTCATATTTTTTTTTGTAAAATTTTAATAACTAACTATTGCAAAATAAAATCTGGCAATTGCAACATTGTGAAACCATTTAAGCCGTAAGGTACCACTTAATGAACAAATAAGTATATATACATATACTATACATATAACGTTCATCGTTATCTGTCCATATAATGTATTTGCATGCATGTGCGTACATGTGTGTGTGTGTACTGTACTTTTGCGAGCTTATATATAAATATTAATGCCATGGAGTGTATACAAACACGAGTAGTAAATTAAAACAAAATACACTATGTCAAACATTTATCTCAAGTAGGATATTGGGAATAATGTACGAAAAAACCATCCTCAACTCATAATTCACAAAACATTTTCCCATAGGAATGAGGGTGAATGCATAACATCAATCAATCTCCATTTGCACATATTCGGATTGTTACTCGTTACTCCACAAACAACCACCTGCATGACATGGTAAAACACTCTTTCAAAAATGCTCGTAAATTTTAAGAAAAAGCATGCTTCACAATTTAGTGATATTATCCTTAATAAATAAAGAGTAAAATGAGCGCATTGTCCAAAGTCAATTTCCCAGGCAATTTAATACTGAAACTCCCGGAGTATGCGCATAGTATATACATACATATGTATATAAGAGTAAAAGACCATAAATGCCTACCAAACATAACATACCTATGTGAATACCAATACAAATCGTTGTAAGGTTCTATAATTCTACCAGCGTTTAAAGAAGTGCGGAAATGCAATGCCCTCAAACGCTTTGTTTTAAAGGGTTCAAAATTTTAAACTATAAAAGTAACCGCCTGGGCATATTTCCATATTAAATCTTTAATTTTGTTCCAATGAACTGGATCAGCAATATGGGACCTTTCATTTTCTTCAGCATCCTTCAATAATTTATGTACTACATACAGTTCACCGCCAGGCAAATCTTAGATTTCTGCTATTAAAGTGTCATCACAAAATTTGAGGTCCACAATTTTAAGAAAATATTTATCAAAATGACCGTTTAATCCAGTTTCGACAGATTTGAATTTTAGTTAGTTGACTACTTTCGTCACCTCTAAAAATTATTATTTTTAAACACATACATAAATGAGGGTTTAGAATTGTGGTATGTAAATATACATACTATATATACATAAACTTGCAAATTTATATGGAAGATTACTGCTGCTAAGTTGACCATATATTCATGTAATGAGGTGCTTTATGTTAGGGTTCTTTGCCTACATATTAAACGTAAAAACAGTTAGTTAAGGGAGAAAAATGATTCTCGCATGACTCGCACACATATCCGCTTACACCCTCTAATGATGGCATGTATATTACTAAAAGGAATTGTAGCTCACATCCTTCGTATTATCATTTAACATTCCAGCATGAAAAGCAAAGTTTGAGCGGGCGTTATTCTGATGATAGAAGAGCTATTATTATTTTTTACCAACAGCCTTGCGTTTGACTTAAAATACTTTTAGTTGCTAAAACACACAAACAGTAACAAAACACATAAACAGTAGCATACAGAATACTTAACCCATTAATGACAACGTATGATGTATCATACGCAAAAAGAGCTTTTTTTTAAATTCGTCAAAAATCCGAAATGAAATAAAAGCTTTTTATATTTGCAGTGTGAGCGAAATAAAATTATTGTTGCATTAGAAAAGCTTTTTATTTGTCGCTTAACCGTGCGATTCTGTAACTTGAAACAGTCTCAAGTCTCTAAATTTGAGATTTTGAGTTAGAGACAATTTTTGAGACTTGAGACGATTTTGCTATTCTGTAAGTGACAGTCACAAAATCTATTACATTTCATTATTCAGAGATGTTTTTAAACTTGAATGAAAATAAATATGTCGATAACAAATATTAAATTTTCTATAACATAGTCAAAAAACGTAATTATCAATGAAAATAAAAATATATGTTGACTTTGTTTCATAATATTTACGAAATGTATGTAAAATTGATTTATTTTTAACCTTTTCGTGTTTGAGTTGCTTACAAAATGTAAAGAAACGACAATCGATTAATATCTATGATGATCTCTATTCAGTATATTCAAAATGGCAGACAAGAGTTCTTTTTAGTTTTGTGACCTGCTAACTACCAGGTCTCAATATTTTGAGACTAACGCTAGAGACTGTTTAGTGAATAGTAACTAGTCTCAAATTGAGACTTTGCCTCAAAATGTCTCACATAGAGACTAGAGACTGGTTACAGAATCCCGCTATAAAGCTCATTTGTTTACAACTTTCGCGCCAATTTACGTAGTATTTGTCGGAAAAGTGAATAATGACTCGAAGGTGAGGTTTATATTTTTATAAATAGTAAGCGAGGAATTTGTATAACTTAAAATGTGCATAAACTTAAAGCTAAAACCCTAAGCTATCAAATGAATAAAAAGTGCAGTGAAAAATTGAGCTCCGAAAGTGTTTTAACTATTTGTAAACTATTGCGTATGTTTTATCATACGTAAACGCTAGCCCAGTTTTTGCTATATGAAAATTCATTCCTAATATCTCCTTGTAGACAAGCAACAACTGAGGAGATAGTTGAATGGCTCCAAGATTTAAATGAAGATGATGATGTAGAGATTATAGAAAACATCAATAATGCCAATTTTATTGATGTGACTTTGCTCCCCCCCGAAGAACAGGAGTTATCCGATTGCGATTACGCAGATGAATACGATGAAGGTACACTGGGTGATTTGGGTCGTGGAGTTCTTAAAAGGGCATGTGAAATAAGAACTGATAACTCAGAAGTGGAGGAGCAACAGTTTCTAAATGAAGCGAGCAGTTCACTAGCCCCACGTACAAGGACTTCAACTCAAAGGAAAACTAAAAAAAGAAGATTTTCCGAAAATTGTCCAAGATAGTAGTAAAAGCAAGTGAATGTTCTATCACAGCAATACGCGAACATACTCTGGACATTGTAGCAGATATTTTGGAAAATGATATAAGTCCAATACAACATTTTAAAAGAATTTTTGATAGCGAATTTATGGAATGTATACAATCAGAGACTGTTAAGTACGCCATAAACAAAGGAGATGAAGCTTTCACCGTAAATCTTGAGGAGTTATACACATATTTCGGTATCCTTATACTAAGTGGATACAACAAGGTGACTAACTTGAACCACAAATTCACTTGCTTACTTGTTAAATTAAACATTTTTATTTTAAGGTTCCAGCTATTAGCATGTACTGGCAGACAGAAAGTGATGTGTACAATCATTTAGTGGTAGGTTCAATGGCGAGGAATAAGTTTGAAAAAATACATCGCTACCTTCACATCAACTTCATTTTCTGTAGACGAATCGATGGAGCCGTATTTTGGTAAGCATTCTTTCAAGCAGTTTATACGAGGAAAACCAATTCGCAATGGATACAAAATTTGGTGTATGACTACTTCAGAAGGATATTTGTTGAACTTCGATTCGTACACCGGAAAAAGCATGATTCGATCTAATGAGCCCTTAGGTTTATCTATCATAATAAATTTATGTTATCACATAGTTCCCGAACACAGCACTGTATTTCTAGATAACTATTTCAATAATTTTAAATTATTGGAAGAGTTTGATAAGAAAAATATAACAGTGGTGGGAACGATTCGCTCGGACCGCATTGAAAATGCTCCTTTGAGCAGCATGAAAAGAGAACTCCGTGGTACTTGTGAAGCACTAAAATCTAAAAATATTACCCTAGTTAGGTGGAATGATAACAATAATGTCACCATTGCAACAAATTATAAAAACGACAACATAACGACAACAACCGGATTATGCAAAAGATATGATCGACAACAGAAACGCAGACAAGACGTAAAGCAACCAGTCATTATCAAGGAGTCTAATTCGGGAATGGGTGGAGTCGATCTCTTTGACCAGCAAAGGGCAGCGTACCGAACTCGGATTCGGTCAAGAAAATGGAATTGGGCCATTTTCAGATTTTGCTTAAATGGTGCCGTTGTAAATTTATGGATATTATTTAGGAAAGCTTATCCACAAGTTACTCTTCTCGGCTTCATTCGACGACTTACAAGGAGCATACTTTCAAAGCCAAAAGATTTTCATCCAGTCGCATGACGAAAGAGAAAACGAGAAAACGAAACCAGCGCCGATGCAAAAATTGTGAAAAGTGTACGAAATTTATATGCATGAAATGTAATTTTGGCTTGCACCCAGATAACTGTTTCTACAAATATCATGTAAACTGAGTCTGCAACTAAATCTGAAAATTAACAGTGAATATGTCATTAAATATATAAATACGATGTCAATTTGAACTCAAAAGTTATAGTAATGTTTACATATTATTTTCATAGAGGCAGGTCTCCGTATACGTTTATGTATGATATATCATACGCTCCGCCGCGCCCACATCTTTTGAGATATTTTTTGGGAAATTGGAAATTACCCCTTTAATATCATTACAGACGTCTGCTTAAAATTTCTGTAGCTTATCATAGCGGGTTTTAGGTGTGAGCAGTAATGGGTTAATTTACAGAAAAAGTAAAAACCTGTGGTGGTTAGAAACTGGTACAAGTTTCTTACAAATTTGGTAAATGATTAAATTACAGAGAATTATAAAAAGAGGTAGCAATAATTGACAAACTTCTTCTTCTTTACTGGTGTGGAAACCGCTTACGGGATTATAGCCTAATTAACAACAGCGCGCCAGTCGTACAGCCATGTAGCTTGATGTATTTTCTTTGTTGTTTTTCAGACGGGTGATTGCTATTCGAACTTCCTCTTGGTCGGGCAATGGAACGTCAGCTCCATCGACATCGATTTCGGAATCGGGTTCGCCTTCTCCTGGCGTTATGCATTCATTGGGTTTCTAGGCTTCTACAAGAGTATACTCCGGTCTTGAAACCTTCTGTTGGCCGCCGCATTTTTTCGTAGAATTTTCGACCATTACCCCTGTCGGCCAGCTTGCCAAGCTCTTCATACTCACGCATTTCGGTTTCTTTCTTTTTGTTTACAAATGCGTCTCGCTTCCCTCTTCAACTCTCGGTATCTATCCCATCCCTCACGTGATGTGACACGGCACTCCTCGTCGTACCAGCTGTTCTTATGAATTTTCCGAAAACCAATGGTTTCGGTTGCAGCTGTGCGTAAATAGTAGTTTGAAATACTGTCCCACAGTTCCCTTATACCGAGTTGTTGACAGGTCTTTGATGTTAAATGCCTTAGAGAAGCTTCCGGCACTGTTGGCTTTTTGGTATAGAATTTAGTTAAGACGTATCCAGTTGTTTGAATAACATTTTGCGTAGAATTAGAATGGAGTAATGTGTAGAAGTATACTCAAATGAGGAAAGTTATCTGATTGCCATTCACTTGTGAGTGGCCAGAAACGATTCTTGTACATATAACTCAAGCAGCTCACGACATCCAGTCCTAGATCAAGTATCGTCTGGGTAGCCATCCTCTCCACAGGGTTGTGCGTTGGGTTTGGAACCCGCCACGTAAAAAACACTACCAATGAAAAGTAAAAAGCAGCCTCGGAAGAGAAACCCCCATTTACTACAGTGGCCATATAAAGGAGCACAAATTCCTGGCTTTCTCCGGATCGAAAAACCACCAACCAAATCGATCATGTTGTGATAGACGAAAAATACGTATCCAGTTTTCTAATCGTGGTAAAAATAGAAAGCGCACTTGTATTATTGCTTGAAGATCATGCGAAGAACTCCAGAGGTGATCTCGTGACTCAAGCTAAAAACATACTAGAATTATAGTATGGTATGGTGCAATTCTTTAGTCTGCTGAATGGCAGTTAATGATAACGCAAAGAAAAGGCAAACGCGATTCCCTATTCGATGACAATGGAGCAGGCGTTCCATTGCCCGACCATGAAGAAGTTCGCATAGCAATTTCCCGTATGAGGAACAACAAATCGACTGGGCCGATGGATTGCCTTCCGAGCTATTCAAATACGGCGGCGAAGAACTGATAAGAGCATGCATAAGCTTCTTTGTAGAATTTAGAGATATGAGATCGAATTACCTCGACGTTTTATGAAAAAATAAGTAGTCAAGTCAAGAGAACTTGCCTGCATTGACGTATATTCTTCAGCTGGCCAGAATCATCGGAAGAGAAAGTTTTGAGGATTTCAACGTTCAAGATGTTAACGAATTCTTTGAAGATTCTGTTTTGGACGATGACGATTTTTTTTTTAATTTTAGATGAAAACAATAATGACGATGAAAACGAAGCACTAGTGCACAGTGGTTAATGTTTAAAGAAATCAACTGTCTTAGACACTGTCTTAGACTTTGGATAACTTTTTTAATTCATGATGCTATAGCAACTTATGTAAGGAAACTAAACAAAAGATGCCACATCGTCTTATGAGTGAGTGTAACTCAAAATAAGATTTTTTCTGAATCGATCTCGTGTTTTTTTCTTTAATCGTAATTTTTACTTCAATTGAATGAAATTTTTAAATATATACATAAATACAAGTGTTAAACTTATACACTTATATATTGAAAAATTGTGTCAATATTTTGTACAACGTGTTAGTGCATTTTTTTCTGTTCCACGCTTTTGTTCAAAAAAAACAAAAAACGAACGAAAAGGCGATTGTACGAGTATATAAATTGAAATTTTTATACATGGTTTTTTTTAAACGGCATATGCGAATAAAGAAAATGGTAATTGGCAGGGAGTATACAGAGATTACAAAAATAAATAAATTTTCAAAATCTAAACAAGAAATTGATATACATATTTGGCCTTGAGGCTTTTACAAAATGAAACCAATGGAAAACGGTAGCCTGCTGAAGACTAGTGCAACATGACATTATGGGTGATGCAAGAATATTTTCGATGATCATTTTGAAGATCAAAAGTTTTTTCCACCGCAAGTTTATCGTTGCATTTTTCTGTACAATATTTCGACTGTTTTTTTCGAGGTTTTGTTTTTTTCATTAGGATATTACTGAACCCAGTGAGTTAAATTTTAATAAAATCGGTTTAATAGGTTATTAATTTACTACCGACAAAAAGTGGCACGTAATTTTTATACTCTCCTCGTCCGTCTGTCCGTCCGTCCGTGCAAGCTGTAACTTTAGTAAAAATTGAGATGTCATGATGAAACTTGGTACACGTATTTGTTGGATCCATAAGAAGGTTAAGTTCGAAGATGGGCAAAATCGGCTCACTGCCACGCCCACAAAATGGCGAAAACCGATAACCTATAAAGTGTCATAACTAAGCCAAAAATAAAGATATTAAAGTGAAATTTGGCACAATTGATCGCATTAGGGAGGGGCATATTTGGACGTAATTTTTTTGGAAAAGTGGGGTTGGCCCCGCCTCCTACTAAGTTTTTTGTACATATCTCGGAAACTACTATAGCTATATCAACCAAACTCTATAGAGTCGTTTCCTTCAGGCATTTCCATATACAGTTCAAAAATGGAAGAAATCGACCTTCCATACAAAGGTTATATTGAAAATAACTAAAAGTGCGTTAACCGACTAACAAAAAACGTCAGAAACACTAAATTTTACGGAAGAAATTGCAGAAGGAAGCTGCACCCAGTCTTTTTTTTAAATTGAAAATGGGCGTGGCGTCGCCCACTTATGGACCAAAAACCATATCTCAGGAACTACTATACCAATTTCAATGAAATTCGGTATATAATATTTTCTTAACACCCTAATGACATGTACGAAATATGGGTGAAATCGGTTAACAACCACGCCTTCTTCCAATATAACGCTATTTTGAATTCCATCTGATGCCTTCTCTGTATAATATATACATTAGGAAATGAAAATACAATTCAATACTCAAAGTACACAAATTGTTCTAATCTAATTAATTTTACAGCAAAATAAAAAAATATGTAAATGACGGATACTGAAATCTCGATTATCACTTTATCATGCGAGAGTATAAAATGTTCGGTGACACCCGAACTTAGCCCTCCCTTACTTGTTATATCTATAGATAACGGTTAGAATTTAAATGTCGAAATCAAATCGATCTATAGTGTCCGACCGGTTCTTATTTTCGCTCTATGCCGATCGCTTGAAAAAATTACCAGAATATTCATTTAGGGGGGAGCCTGATTTAGAAGCTTCAAAAAATCGATTTTTTTGAGGATGTCTTTAGGAGGGAAAGAATTAATTGATTAAAACGAAATTTCTGGGGTTTATAGTTATATATTTAAACACTATTCTCACATTGTTTGAGTACAAAATCTTTTATATTCTGCTTTTAGGAAGCAATTGCCGGATGCATCTCGCAAGTGCATTTGCCGTACGGCGGGCAGAATGCAGGTCGCAATTTCTATCTGAAACAAAAAATTTAAATAGATTCACATTTTTTAAGAACATATCTTCTAGTTAAACTAAATAATTCTAAAAAAAGTGTAAAATTCGACAATTTTTTAAAACTTGAAAAAAAAATTGGGTTTTTGCCAAAAATTTTCCACTTTATGTTGTTAAAAAATATGTTCAAACATAACTTTTCTTAGTTTTTTAGTTTAAATAGAAATTCAATCCGACGTTTAGTTTTTTAAGGGGGTATTCTGGTCTAGAAGCATGAATTTCATGTAATTTTTAAAGTGTCGTAAAAAAAGGGCAATTAATATTTTTACTATCCATTTTTTTATTAGTTATTTGTTAATTATAGAAGAGTACAGAAAAAAATTGAAAACTAAAAAATTTCAAAAATTATGAGCTGACGAAGTGGGGGGTCCCTAAAAACTTCCACGTGACCATACCCATGATTTCAACCCTCCTAGCTATCTGAAACTAAAAAAAAAATATTATTAATCTAGAATAATCTCGCAATGGCCGGAACTACGGAAAAATGGGAAAATTATTTTTTCACAAAATGGCGACTGCCTGGAAAAAAAGTTTTTTTGGATCACTTTTTCTGACTATTTCGAATTTTTTAAAAATAATAAAAATAAAAATTTGTGGATGGGGCTAGTTCCAACAATAGACAAGCCTATAAAGAAGACTCTATAAAAATTTCAAGTAATTCGGTCCAGTAGAACCTGAGAAATCGTGGGTATCGTTCCGAAAAAGTCAGTTTTGAGAAAAACGCGTTAAAAGTTTAGGAGACATTGTGGTGAACACGGACGCCATGTCACAAAATCGGCTGTATCTCCGAAAATAAGTCGAATTTTGAAAAATCCTTCTAAGGTCCTATTTTTGAAAGTCTAAACTTTCAAGATATGCAAAAAAATCGATTTTTTCAAAATCCTAGACAAGAATATTCCCTTAATACGCTTTTATTAGCTTCACTTGTATGTATGTTTGTTTGTAACTTTTTTAAGATGTACTGAAACGTAGAATATTTGGTCGACACTGTAAGAAGGCGATAGTAAGTTTAAGCAGCTCACCAAAAAGATGCGCTTAAAAGTATGCAACATCTATATAAAACTAGTTTTGGTGTCATTTGAATAGCATATGTATATTAGGCCGAGTCGATTTGTATGGGTGGGAAAAAACCAACAAAGCGGCTAGCAAAAACGAAAACTACAGAAAATTCTAAGAAAGGTTTGCCAAGAAACCAGGGGTGTAAAATTAATTCCCAGTTCGCGCAGAGCGACTTTAGATTTTGAGGTCATACTTATTAAATTGTACTTTATGCAGCACACAGATACATATTTCCATATTTAAAAAAAAAATTATAAAATTGTGGAAAATACGGTGGATCGAAAATAAAATTTTATTATTGTAATTAACTTTTCAAAAAATTAAATGTTTTTGTGGTGCAAGTTACAGACATTGGTTTTTTTGCTTATGACTGGGAATCTGTTCTAGTTTTAGTTTTTTTAGGTTTTAAAGTCTTTTTTGGATTCCATACGTGGTGTTGTAGTACGTCCTTCTATAGTTACGGCCATGATATTGTCTCTATTCTTTGCAATAGCGCGTCGGGAAACTGTTGTCAGAAGCTGTATACAACGCTCAGTTGCTTGGGTCCATGTCATAGAATCCCTGGGTCAGGAAGCGGCGGATAATCAGACTCAATAAACTGCAACAAGTGTTCGTAAGGAATGTTTGCTGAGAATGTAGGCTCAGATAAAACACTGTCATCATCTAGGTCAACCAGATCAAAGTAGTCTGAGCATTCAAAATTTATTGCGTGCTTTTTATCATAAACCCTTAGATTAGTCGGATCACAAACTTTATCACGTTAATGTAGTATCTTTTTTATGGCTCTTTTGCGAACATCTTTTCTCTTATCATAAAGCATTGCCAGAAAAATATTTTCAGGATGAGCGAAGTATGAATTATTTTGGATTACAGTGTTAACAATTTCTCGCAGCGTCGGTGGTAAATATCGCATGGACTGTATAAATTTAAAAAACAAGAGACTGCCGTATACAACTGAGTTGTAGAACTTAATTTTAAAGTACATCGGTACGTAAACTTTCATTATGTAAGTTGCCAAAGTTTTTAAATTCGCTAATGGTGAACTAGTTGTCACGTATAAACGTAAGAGTCTGCTTGCCTTTGTTATCCATCGAGAGTGCACAATTTGTCCTGGTTTCATACTGGCTAAATTTTCGGGGCAGAAACCATCACAAACTACATTTGCCATTCGATACAAGTTCTGAACGTCAGTCGAGAGCGTTTTTTCATGAATGGGTGGAGGCATATCTCCCAACGAAATGGCCTCAAAGTCGGGTACAGCCTACAGAAAGATTTTATTTATTTAGCTCAGATCAAAATATACATGCTAGGCTCTTTAAAACAATTGTTTGCTTACCGCCATCTGTTCGCATGTTTCGATTTTCTTTGTTATTATCCCACTAGCTGTGCGCGGTCCGCTTGTAGTGGACTTTTCCAACGCGGAGAACCAGTGACGAAGGGGAAGTTCATTAAAGTGTAATAAACAAACAAACCAGTGCATTGATCTATTCAACATGACTTCGCGTTTGTTGATTCTCCATCACAACAAATTTCAATCAGTCTCTCAAGGGACATATTTTTTTCTATAAGGAACTCGCACAATTGCCTCTGTTTTGTTTCAGCCTCCTCGGCGTCGACTTTTACGTAACCCAACAATCTGCTCTCAAGCTCTTTAAGAACCACTAAATGTGATTCTTTTACCATTCACGGATGATATCTTCCATTTTCTTCATCGCTCGTCAGAGAGTTGTTTTTTCTGCCATCAAAGGAGAAGGCTACCAGATCACAGTCATTGCGTTGCTTTCTCCGAAGAGAATCCCTACATTTCTTTATTTAACATGAAACTTTAGATTTGTCCATAATTATTGGTTCCCCATTTTCATCTTTAAAGTCAATATCTTTGAAAAAGCGATATGGCCAAAAAAGAAGCAACCCTATTACCGATTCCGAACCTATCGCATGCCATATCGAAATGAGGTGTATGAACCTTTTGGTATTAATATTTTTTTTTCGGCGAACTTGGCTCTCTTGCAGTTGGCATGGCAAACATCACCTCTGACTCAACATCCATATTTGTTGAGCCTGTAATCGCCTCGAATTCGGGAATGGTTAGCTTCATGCGAAAAAAATTCGACCCGCCCTAATGTATATACTGAAATATATGTATATCCTTAAAGAAAGTATACTTTATATAGATATACTATGTATATATAACCGCGCACCAGAAGAAATAATATCAAATAATGCAAAACATGTGACTTTTAGGTAATAAAAAATTAAAAGTTATAGTAGAATTTTTGTAGTAAAAAAATTCAGATACTAGTTTTCAAAACGCCTCCGAAAAGCAACTTCAATAGAAAACTCCTTTTTTTAAACTTTGGCTGTCACGTCGATGTAAGCTTTTCAAAAATTGTCACCGAATCTAATGGTGGAGAATACGATTTAAGTTATATTCGTTTATATTTCACAATATTGGTAAATCTCATAAAAGAAAAAATAGATTCTTTCAATATAAAATAAGAATTCGTAAAAATTTAAAATACACAAAGAAATATTCTACCTATCTAATATTTGAACCCCATGTAACAGCGAAGCTTTAGAAGTAATAATTCGTAAAGTCGTCAATAGAACTTGGTCGCAAATAGTCAATGAAAGGTTACGAGTAGATATTAAATACTGCCTAATTATCGATTTACTTAACCAATATCAAATGTCATAGTTCATATTTTAACAAATTTGGGGTTTCTCATATTAAGCTAAAAAATTAAAAATAAATACATATATTAAAAAAAAAACTAAAAAACACGCTTTTAAAGCATATCAAGCTAAAAAGTGAAAAATAATTCTTTGAATAAACTAACAGTAATAATGAAGGAAAAATTCCTGCATTATTGTGAGAAAAGCGTGGGGTGCTTTCTGACATGTTTTTCATATGTATATCGAGCAATCCACGTTATTTTCACAGTAATGCAGGAACTTTGCCTTCATTATTATTTTTAGTTTATACAAAGAATTATTTTTCACTTTTTAGTTTGATATGCTTTAAAAGCGTATTTTTTAGTTTTTTAAACTATATTAATTTTTAATTTTTTAGCTTAATGTGAGAAACCCCAAATTTGTTAAAACATGAACTATGACATTTGATATTGACCACTTTTTGCCATTTTTCCGCTAGAGACATTATTTCATCAGTGTAAATCGAAATTTCGAAATTTCCAAAACGGAAACAAACGAACCAATAAACTTCTCAAATTTCATTGGTGGCTTACGAGGCATTCCTCCCTTTTTTATACAAAAAATTCGAAATGTAGCGAATTTCTTGATTATTTTCACTCAAAAAAGTTACAGCTGTTCTTTTTTTTAACTTCGCCGAATTTAATTTTTTTAGTTAAATGAAGTCTAAAATTTCATCTTTCCCACACTATAAGGTATGACACAATGTGATTGGCAGCACTGAAGACATACGACTGCAACGACTTCTATTGACAAAATACGAAAGGACTTTTTCGACTACCCAATAGAAGGAGTAAAGTCAACCTGTTGTTTGTAAATCCTTATATCAGTTATATGGAATCTAGCGTAAGTTTTTATCCATTTAAGACACAAAGTTGCACAGTTACATGGGTTTCCTCGGGTCAAACCAGTATTAATTCAAAATATTTTTTCTCATAAAAAATTTAAATATTTTATTAGAATTTTTTATTGTTACAAACACACACTATTAATAAAGAAATTCGGAATTTTTTGGGAAAAAATGTATTTTAAAGTTGACCCATGCGATGCTATTTCCGGTGACGCCTCGGTAATTTTTGGCTGACATTTCGTGACATGTTGTTTTTATCAAATAGTTGTAATCGAAAAAAATTCTTCGCTCAAGTCTTTAAAAATTATATCTCAAAGACCTATAGCTATTTTAGTGACGCAGCGTGCAACTGCCGAAACTACTATTTTCAACACTTCTGACATGATTTCTCAAGTTCTAATTAACCGATTAACTTGAAATTTGGTGTGGACCTTCTTTATATATCTCTCTATGGTTGGAACTAGGATTTTTAAAAAATTTTGATTTTTACTATTTTTAAAAAATTTTGATCTTTGCCAAAAAACGGGCAAAAAATTCAAACAGTCGCCATTTACTGAAATTTTTTTTTATTTATCCTAGTCAACTGCACGATAGCGGCATTTGTACTGATTAAAAATTTTTTTTTTTTTCAGATCACCTAAAGTGTTGGAATCGTGTCAGGAAGGGCGCACCCTTATTTTCAACCCCCGCCACGCCATCACGCCGCAATTAATCAAATTATCACAAAATTTTTATTTTTATTTTTTTTTTGTATTCTTAAAATATCAGTAAATATCTGATAAAAAATTGGATAGTAAAAATGTGCTTAGTTTTTTTTTATTGGACTTTAAAAAATGCCGTTAAATAGCACTTCTAGACTAGAATACCCCCTTAAAGACAATGCACTTAGCCTACCTCGAGCGCACAAATTCTCAAGGCAGTATCTCCGAAACTATTACTCGGATCAACTTAAAAGTTCAGGACAGTATTTTAGATATGTAGAATTTAATAATACAATAAAACACAAAAAGAAATTTGAAACCCGTAGAGTGAGGATCAAATTAATTAATTTGATTAAAATCGGTCGAGTAGGTCGTGAGATATTTGGGCGGTGCCACGCCTATCTTTTGACACTGTCTTCAGGTTATCGATTGCACGGATAGATAGAGAGACAGTCAATCCGAAGGGGGACACAAGTAACCGTTAGGTGAATTATACTCTGTAGAAACATGCATGTTGTAAGAATATAAAAAAATTTTGTTTAAGAATTCAATAAACTTTGCTCAAAGAAACCGAATGGATTGCAATCAAATTTGATATTATCTATTGAACTTAATAATAGACTCACTTATTTTCATTTCTCCATTTTGCTCTGTATCAGAAATATTTAGCTTAAAATTAATTTTGTTAACAAATGAGATATTCAAATAAAAGAGCTAAATATAGTTTTTATTTTTTCTTTATCTTGCACCAAAAATAAAAGAAGTACAGGGAAGCGGCCATTGGACCGCGAAGATCTGCAACGCGATGTTCCGAGTATGGAGGATGGCCACTTACCTGTACTTCTTTTATATTTCATCATTCGCAGTGCAACGAGCTCTGTCATATAATTAAACATACAAAATATTTATTGCAACATTATAAAGCTGAAAAATTGTTAAAGCAAACGTCCGCTCCAACTGAGGGGGTCGATCGACATTTTTGTTAACCATTAAATATGAACACATATCCACTTTAACTCTCAATCGATCAATTTCAATAACGCATAAAATGCAAGTTTTTATGGTAAAACTCTGCCGCCAATAATTCCGACTCCGCTACCGTTCATCCACAGCTAGCCTTGGATAATTTTATAAAATATTGCAAGTTACAGTTTTACATTCAATAAAGGTAAACATAATTCCTATTAAAATTAACCCGAGCAGGGACTATTGTAAAGGAAATAATATTATTAGATATGTAAATTAATTTTCCAGACCCACACACAAGTCCTAGTACTATTGGTCTGTATTGATTAAGTCCCAGGATCCACAGTAGCAGTAGCAAACAGAAAGATATACACCCAGCGAAATATTTATAAAGCCAAAGTCAAATTTTATATTTTTCTTGGAAAAGTTGGTGTAAGCGTCCACAGATCCGGCATTTTAAATATTCGGGATAACATTTGAATTATTCCAAATTCTTTTCATTATTCAATCGCAGTAGGCGGTAAATATTCAACAAGAACTGTTATCTCTGAGCGAAATATTTATAGAGCCAGAGCTTATTTGCTTCCATTGTGTGTTTAGTGGGGACAAATAAGACTACATGTGAGTTATTAATTATTGTTGCATAAGTAATTTAATTAGCTAATTAATTTCATATACTTTTTTAACTTTTTTTCAAAATCGTAAAGAATGTCTCGCGGAAAATCTTTGACAGCAAAAGAGAAAGCAAAAATTATGGCTTATCACGAGAAGGGTTTGTCAAATCGAGATATTTCAAGACGATTAGAAAGGTCGAAGAAATTTTTTACAATTAAGGACCAATTATGAAAAAATAAAAGAAGTTTCGCCGAAAAATATGGCCTTTGGAGTGATCGTTATTTTTACTGACGAAAAAAATTTAAATTTTGATGGTCAAAATGGTCTTCAAAAATATTGGAGGACCAAAGAGTCTCTAAAACAGAAATTTAAGCAACGGAATTTTGGTGTCGGAGGGAAAACTCCAGTTTGCTTTGTGACAACAAAAATGGACACGGAATACTACATTAAATTACTGGATGAAGTTCTAATTGATTTCGGAGGGGAATGTGTTGGAAAAAAATTCATTTTCCAGCAAGACAATGCTGCGATTGGCCTGCAATTAGTTCCGACTAAACCCTCTTGCAAACCTTTGGTCCGTGTTATCAGCCCAGGTTTTCGAACAGTAACGGAAATTTGATAATGTAAAATGTCTAAGAAATGCCATAGTGAAAAGTGGGCAACATTTGATCAAACCGTTATACATTATTTAATAAATTCTATGCCCAGGCGCTTTGAAGAGGTTATTAATAACAATGAATCGTATTAAAGAATTTATTTTTCTGGTAAATATTAAAAATATAATGCATAATCAAAGTGTATTTATTTCGTTCTGCTTATTTCAACTATGTTTGAGAAAAATTACATTAACATTTTTTTACTAAACCTAACATTAATTGAATTATATTAGCAAAATAATAAGTTTTTCTTTTATTATTGAGCTAAACGAAATAAAATTGAAATAGTAAATATTTTGCTGGGTGTACGTGCCGTCGGGAGAAGTAGCCATATCAATTATGCTATGTTGGTTAGTGAATAAGTAAAATTAAAATCAAAACTTCAAAATAATTTAAAAATTAAAAACATAGATAAATTAAGTGAAGATGATGTGAGAGTGATTCTTGAGATGGAGGGAACACTTCTTCAGCCTGCTGATTGGCAGTGAAAATATAACGCCAGGAGAAGGCGAACCCGATTCCCCAATCGATGACGATGGAGAAGATGTTCCATTGTCCGACCATGAAGAAGTTCGAATAGCAATTACCCGCCTGAAGAACAGCAAAGCGGCGGGGGCCGATGGATTGCTGGCCGAGTTATTCAAACACGGCGGCGAATAACTGATAAGGAGCATGCGTCAGCTTCTTTTCGGAATATGGTCGGACAGCATGCCCTACAATTGGAATTTAAGTGTGCTGTGCCCAATCCATAAAAAGGGAGACCTCACAATCTGCGCCAACTATCGTGGTATAAGCCTCCTCATCGAGCGTATTGTGTAAAAGATTTAGGCCCACCGTCAACAAACTGATTGGACCTTATCAGTGTGACTTTAGACCAGGAAAATCAACAACTGACCAGATATTCACCATGCGTCAAATCTTGAAAAAGACTCGTGAAAAGATATTCGACACACACAACTCCTTCGTCGATTTCAAAGCTGCTATTGACAGCACGAAAAGGAGCTACCTTTATGCCGCGATGTCTGAATTTGGTATCCCCTCAAAACTAATACGGCTGTGTAAACTGACGTTGAGCAACACTAAAAGCTTCGTTAGGATCGGGAAGGACCTCTCCGAGGCGTTCGATACCAAACGAGTTTTCAGACAAGCCCACTCCCTTTCATGTGACTTCTTCAAGCTACTTTGGGAGAAAATAATTCGAGTTGCAGAAGAAGAAGGTACCAACTTCTGTAAGAGTATGCAGCTGCTGTTGATATCATTGGCCTCAACACCCGCGCCGTTAGTTCTGCTTTCTTCAAAATGGTTAAGGCAGCGAAGAAAATGGGTCTAGTGGTAAACGAGGGCAAATCGAAATATATATCTCCTGTCATCAAACAAACAGTGGTCGCACTCGCGACTAGGCGCTCATGTCACTGTTAACAGTCATAACTTCGAAGTCGTAGATAAGTTCGTCTATCTTGGAACCAGCATCAACACCGAAAACAACGTCAGCCTCGAAATCCAATGAAGAATATCTCTTGATTACGGGTGCTACTTCGGGCTAAGTAGGCAGTTGAGAAGTAAAGGCTTCTCTCGACGAACGAAAAAACTCTATAAGTCACTCATTATTCCTGTCCTGCTATATGGTGCAGATTCATGAGCGATGACAACATCTGATGAGTCGGCCTTAGGAGTTTTCGAGAGAAAGCTTCTGTGAAAGATTTATGGTCCTTTGCGCGTTGGCCACGGCGAACATCGCATTCGATGGAACGATGAGCCAATTAAAAGACAGGGCAACGTTGTCATGTCGTCCGAATCGACGAAAACACACCAACTCTGAAAGTACTCGACCCAGTACCCGTCGGGGGGAAGCAGAGGAAGAGGAAAACTTTCACTCTGTTGAAAAGACCAAGTGGAGAAAGACCTGGCTTCCCTTGAAATTCCCAAACGTAGCGAAAACAAAGAAACAACTGGCGCGCTGTTGTTACCTCGGCTAAAACCGCGTATACATTATTTTTAAGTTACGAGCCGCAATAAGTATCTTCACTAAGGTATCTCTTTTGAACAAATGGTGTGAAAATGAAAAATATACAACTCATAATTTTGTTTATGTGCTGGGTTTAAAAAACAACTCGAAAAATGTGATTTTAAATTTGCGTGACTTGATATTAATTCAGGTCAATCACATACCGATTGAACGAATTTTAACATAGTAGTATTATCAGAAAGCTATGTAGAGAGTATTGTTAAAAAAACAACAAAAAATATTAATAAAAATTAATATTTTTCATATATTTTTTTATTCAAAGTAATTTCCTTGTGCTTTTAGCCCGGTCAATTAGCATTTCAAATGAGTGGTTAAGGTCATTTTTCGGAATGCTCTTGAGAATATCGGTCGTCGCCTTTGGATAGCTGAAATGTCCTGAAACCAGTGTCCTTTCATGGGAAAATGAAGTTTTCCAAATAGGTAGAAATCACAGGGTGCCAGATCGGGTGAGTGATTAATGGTTAATATGGAGTTTTTTGTCAAAAGTCAGTGACAAGCGTCGACCGATGACACGGTATTGTGGTCGAGCACGACGAATGCGTGACAAAAGACGCTTCATAACACCAAGGTAAAACACAGCATTAATCGGTTGGCTAGGTAGGACGATTCTCGGTGTACAATACCCAAGGAATCGTAAAAACAAATCAGCATTGTCTTTATTTTTTACTTCTTTTTTGATTTTGGCCGGCCCGACTTCTAATCGTCACAGAGGTCCTCACGACCATCTTGGAATCGCTTAAACCACTCATGCACATTACTACGGGATAGGCACTGATCACCATAATCTTTTTTCATCATTTGAAATGTTTCAGTAAACGTTTTCCCAAGTTTAAAAAAATTTAATATTTGCTCTTGGTTCAAAATGCATTTTACGACCGATGACCAAAAGCTGCTGTCACTTTTTGATTGATACCGTCGATTGTGGTTATCCAATTGTCTTAAAATTTTAACAAAATGTCAACAAGAGATCAAACTTTTTATTTCATAT
Source organism: Bactrocera tryoni (assembly GCF_016617805.1). Taxonomy (NCBI): domain Eukaryota; kingdom Metazoa; phylum Arthropoda; class Insecta; order Diptera; family Tephritidae; genus Bactrocera; species Bactrocera tryoni. The sequence continues at coordinate 59,159,534 of NC_052501.1, read as the reverse complement.
ACCCACCAATAGGTGGCGCCACCAGAAACAGTTATATTTAAACAGTTCTGTTTCTTTTGCGACAGACCTTGTATATCGAACTTAGGTGATCCAACAACCGTTTGGTGAAAAAAGCTATTATGACGTGTAGCAACATGTTGTACAAGTATGAAAAAACCCCAACCTTTTTGCGGAATCTAATGAAAAACTGTCCTTAGTCACAAATCTTAAAGCAGAGGTACGTACGATTGTCCCCAGCATTCTCTGTGAATAACAAAAAAGTAGTAAGTAGGCTATCCTTTAGGTTGAAAAATCACCTTCAATATTCCATTTGTTTAAATATGGATATACTAAACTCCAGGCAATTTTTCGGTGATGTGTAATAGTTTTTTTGCTATTTTTATGGTAATTAGTTGTTAGTTAGATATTTGTTCAATGTTATTGAGATATTTTTTCATATTTAACGTTATTTTAGTTGTTTTTTCTGTACAAGTGTTAAGCAAGAAGAAAATTAATTGGAATTTGCATTTAGTTGTAAAAATATAATTGTACAAAATATTTTTTTTAGTTATATAAAACACAAGGCTGACTTACGAAAGCAAAACCTTTTATGTTTTCTTGAGGTCAAATGTAAACATATACAGGAAAAAGAAAACTCACCACCACACGCAAACTTCAACCTGACACCAAAGTTGCATTTTATTCATAAGAACTCACTACTTATAGAATTTCAGATCATCAGTAAATCGTTTTACTACTACTGAAAATCCCAGCAGGTCGCTATACACGGCCCATGCCCGAAAACCTTTAAAGAACTGAGATTTTTCCTTGGAATATCTGCTTATTATAGAAGATTTATAATGGGCCACGCTGCAATAGCCAAACAACTCACAGGATCACTTTGAAGAGAAGACGTGCGTATTGACTACAATAAAGAATTTACATTAACAAAAAAAGAATTTACTAAATCAAAAACTAGAAGGTTACGAAATCACGTAAAAAGAAACTCAACTCTCATTCGATATCAACAACGGATAAAATGCAAGTTCTGCTGACTATCGAATGTACGCTAAGCTCTGCCATCAATAATTCCGTCGCCATTGCCGTTGATCTAGATCTAACTTAGTGTATTTTTTTAAAGAAATTATTGTAGGTTATAATTTTGCATTCATTAAAGGAAAACATATTATATGGAAGAAAATTAACCTATATGTGGAAATAACGTATAAGATTTTTTTCCATTTTACCAAGTTCCTAAAAATTAATAACAGCTGAACGTTAATCGAGTAGCCTGTGAAAGGTAAAAACAGGGTTTTCAGTTATAATCTAAATGTACTAAATTATTTGACTGTGCATAAAGGCTATTAGCATAGTGTGATTAAGTACCAAAAGTAAATGACATCTTCACATACTTATATAATAATATAAGTGCATTAGGCCGGGTCGATTTGTGGGGAGGCAAAAAAATCGCCCATTGCTCTATGAAAATCATATTCTAGGGATCAAAATAAGAAACTTTACCGAAGGAACCATACCTCTGAAACTAATTCTGATGCCCCCAATTTGGGTCGAACTTTTGGGTAGGGGCAAATTTTGAAATAGAATTGAAATTACCATTTCATTCCTATTACCTCTGAAAGTGAGGAGAACTAAAGCAATAACCACTATGGTATTTCAAAAAAAATAATAAGTGAAGTGACCATTCCAAATCAAAAAGTTTACAATGAATCCACCATCCTCTACACCGCAAGATGAAGCAACTACATCAACAACTATCGAAAACCCAATGAGTCATATACCCAAGCATGATGTTACTGTTTTTAGTGTGCCTACTGATTTGACTGATTAATTTACCAACCCATCTGGATATCTTGAGATATTATTTTTACTTAAGCGAACGTGCTAAAACAGAACTAAAAAATCATTCACTATTCAAGTACAAGATAAGTTGATTGGAATTTGGGAAAAACTTGGTATAGAAATAATGCAGAAAAAAAGTGTATGTAATAAATTGAATAAATTGCTTGACAAGTATTAAGAGAAGAAACAACACCCAACAATTTACAGAGTATGTAAAATCTCTGGAAACAATTTTTTACATTGGAACATGTAAATGCGATTTGAAGGCAGCTCCATGTGCATGCGGCTGGGTTCCCGACGCCTCAAAGAGTTCATGCACGATCAACATAATCAGAGAAAACTAACAATGAATGCATTAATGATGGAAACTAAAGATCAAGGAGCAACGTCTATGTCATCAATGCCAACATACCAAGATCCCGATGATTCAACATACGCACCGCCACCGGTTCAAGAAGATATGGATAGAAGCACAAGTTCACAATACACAGAGAGATACGATTGTTTTAACTTTGTCTTGGTATGTGACAGATTTGGTGTGCCTGACAGAGTAGCATCAGCATTGGGAACCGCTCTTTTGCAAGATCTTAAAATTAAAGATAAGCATGGGAAACCTCTCATCATGGATAAATCGAAAGTTCGCAAAGCAAAAGAGAAATGCAGACAAGAAGTGCTTCGCAAACGGTTAGATGATACCAGAAAAGATGATACTTTAACGATAGATAACATTGATGAGAAGTATCATACTAGGATGGTGAAAGAACCTCATCTTGTTATTTTGAGAGAACCCAATTCTGAATTGATTGGTTACGTAAGACTGGAACATGAAACCGCTGAATACAAAACAACCAAATTAAATGTTTTTTTCAACGATAAAAATATAACACTGGATACATTAATTGGAATATGCACTGACAGTGAGCCAACAAACACTGGCCCACACGGTGGAATTATACGACGATTCGAACTGCTGTTAAAAAGACCATTGCATTGGTTTGTTTGCCATCTACACTTCAACGAACTTCCGTTTCGGCATTTGTTTGAAGCTTTGGATAAATCAACCAGCACTGGACCAAGATCGGCAACCGGAAAACTGAGCCGTCAAATCGAAACTTCTGAAACTCCGGAAACCGGTAAGTTATTGCTATCACTCATTTATTATAATTGTCAACCATTTTTAATTATTTTATTATTATATATTTTTAGGTGGTGGACGGCTTCCAGAAAATTGAGTTGCAAAATATGCCCCCTGCTCCAGAAAAAAAAGAATTTTCCACCGATTCGAAGTACTTATACGATATGGCCCATGCAATTTCTAGCGGCGTGGTTCCGGTGGATCTGGCTAACATCAAACCAGGGAAAATTGTACATTCTCGGTGGCTCACCTAGGCCGCTAGATTATTGCGATTATATGTGACAACGGAAAATCCAAATGAAAATTTAAGAATTCTGGTTGAATTTATAATTAAATGTTATGTGCCAATGTACTTCAATATCAAGTATTACAGCTCTGTCGTGTACGGCAGTGCATTATTTTTCAAGTTCATTGGTTGGTCACGATTTCTAGAACCTCGTTTACGCAAAATTGTCAATCAAGTAATTAAAGATAATTCATATTATGCGCATTCGGAAAATATTCATTCACGGAAATGATCAATTTGAAGATATAAATATCGTATTTGCACCACCATTCACGCGAAGCATTCCGTACGATACATTGAAAGAATATTTAAATCAAGATGATCCACCGTTTAATGATCCAAAATTCCAGCACACAGACAAGGAACGGAACGACATGTTCAATTGCTAGCTAGCGATTCCAAACGGGTTATACCGGAAAATGTAGAGGCTGTTATGGCGACGACATTAGAGAGCCGTGCGAAATTGCCCAGACTTGAAAGTGAAAAAGACTTCAAACAATAATTTTTTTTAGTTTCTTTTCCATAACTCACTTAAATTAATTTTTTCATTTACATATGTATGTTCTGACTAAATAAATTTCTTAAGAGAAAAAATAGATATTATTATAAATAAATAAATAAAAATAAAGAAAAAACATATCCATTTAGCCGATTTTTTCATGTAAAGGCCAAAAATGGTGATTTTTTGAAATGATTGTATGAGGAACCCCCCAGGGGAGTTCAAGGGGGTGTGCCACTGGCATGGGTGGATCGGCCGTCCAAAGTTAGTGGGGGTCGGTCATACATTTGGACTCAATTGGAGCACTCTAAATGGGTCAAAATGGGATTTGGAGAACCCGATTCCCCAATCGATGACGATGGAGCAGACGTTCCATTGGCCGACCATGAAGAAGTTCGAATAGCAATTACCCGCCTGAAGAACAACAAAGCGGCGGGGGCCGATGGATTGCCGGCCGAACTATTCAAACACGGCGGCGAAGAACTGATAAGGAGCATGCATCAGCTTCTTTGTAAAATATGGTCGGACGAAAGCATGCCCAACGATTGGAATTTAAGTGTGCTATGCCCAATCTATAAAAAAGGAGACCCCACAATCTGCGCCAACTACCGTGGGATTAGCCTCCTCAACATCGCATATAAGGTTCTATCGAGCGTATTGTGTGAAAGATTAAAGCCCACCGTCAACAAACTGATTGGACCTTATCAGTGTGGCTTCAGACCTGGAAAATCAACAACCGACCAGATATTCACCAAATGCGCCAAATCTTGGAAAAGACCCGTGAAAGAAGAATCGACACTCACCACCTCTTCGTCGATTTCAAAGCTGCTTTCGACAGCACGAAAAGGAGCTGCCTTTATGCCGCGATGTCTGAATTTGGTATCCCCGCAAAACTAATACGGCTGTGTAAACTGACGTTGAGCAACACGAAAAGCTCCGTCAGGATCGGGAAGGACCTCTCCGAGACGTTCGATACCAAACGAGGTTTCAGACAAGGCGACTCCCTATCGTGCGACTTCTTCAACCTGCTTCTGGAGAAAATAGTTCGAGCTGCAGAACTAAATAGAAAAGGTACCATCTTCTATAAGAGTGTACAGCTGCTGGCGTACGCCGATGATATTGATATCATTGGCCTCAACACCCGCGCCGTTAGTTCTGCTTTCTCCAGGCTGGACAAGGAAGCACAGAAAATGGGTCTGGCAGCGAACGAGGGAAAAACGAAATATCTTCTGTCATCAAACAAACAGTCGTCGCACTCGCGACTTGTCTCTCACGTCACTGTTGACAGTCATAACTTTGAAGTTGTAGATAATTTCGTCTATTTAGGAACCAGCATTAACACCACCAACAATGTCAGCCTGGAAATCCAACGCAGGATTGCTCTTCGGACTGAGTAGGCAATTGAAAAGTAAAGTCCTCTCTCGACGAACAAAAGCTAAACTCTACAAGTCGCTTATAATTCCCGTCCTGCTATATGGTGCAGAGGCTTGGGCGGTGACAGCAACCGATGAGTCGACGTTACGACTTTTCGAGAGAAAAATTCTGCGAAAGATTTATGGTCCTTTGCGCATTGGCCACGGCGAATATCGCATTCGATGGCACGATGAGCTGTACGAGATATACGACGACATTGACATAGTTCAGCGAATTAAAAGACAGCGGCTACGCTGGCTAGGTCATGTTGTCCGAATGGATGAAAACACTCCAGCTCTGAAATTATTCGACGCAGTACCCGCCGGGGGAAGCAGAGGAAAAGAAAGACCTCCACTCCGTTGGAAGGACCAGGTGGAGAAAGACCTGGCTACGCTTGGAATATCCAATTGGCGCCACGTAGCGAAAAGAAGAAACGACTGGGGCGCTGTTGTTAACTCGGCTATGTATAATCGCGTAAGCGGTTTCTACGCCAATTAAGAAGAGAAGAATGAGCGATTTTTAAATCGACCCGCCTGCATACATATATATATAATATATTAATATCTGCTATTCATGTTGGTATTGTAGTAAAGAATTTGGATTTCAAGAAATATTGTTGAATATAGTTTCACAAATAAGTAAAGTTTATTTCAGATACTCAAAATCTTAAATTTTTTGAACAATTGCAATTCGAAATGCCAGAACTTAGAACTTTCTTACATGCTTTAAGTATTTGAGATTTTAGAGGTTGAGAAAAGAAAAAATATTAGCAAAATTTCGAACCAATATTTATTTATTATCATTTAAAAAGTTGCTGACGCTTGCTGTCAAATAGCACCTCCGCCTACAATTCGCACCAAATTGCTTTTGCAGGCAACCGCAACTTTGGCAATGACACGGGTTTATTTCAATAGTTTTAAGCATGTATTTAACACATCTTCGAATGTATTGAAAAGTATTGCATTACATGATGGGAGATGGATGCTAAATGCTGGTTTCTTTATATTGTTGATTTGATAAATAATGAGAACAATTAATGGGAATTCACTACAAATAAACGACAATTATAATACGTTCAACATATGATTTCAATACATAAGTACATGCCTATTTATACGCATGTATGTATGCATAACAAATTCGCAAGCACAATAGCAAAATTGAGAATGTTCAAATACATTCTGATGGATAACGCGATAGCTTATACATATAGTATGTACAAATCTAAAGGTAAGCAATAAGTAAGGCACTAAGGCTATATTGTTTTCTTTATTATCTCATGTTGAGATCGAATTTCAAATCGCTTGGAATAATCAAAAGGATCTACTGAGTACTGAAGTGGTAGCAAGAAGCATTGAAGAAATTATAGTGGTTGTACAAAACTAAATATGTATATGTATTTACATATGTTCACATAAAATGCAAAACAACGTATCGACAAAAAATTCGAATTTGAGTTTTATATCACATCTTACCTCTCCAAATCAAATATTTACTTATATCAAAATTATAACCAAAATTTTAATTCGGTTTCAATATAATTGCTTCTATCTACTTCAAATTGTTTTTTCCCTCTCCTTTAAATATACGAGAGTTGATTTCATGCTGAATTGAGTGTGTATAGTATGCATATATTATTTATTTGAGTGCGTTGGTCTACCGTATAATGAAAAATTCGAACTAGTCTGAAGAGCACTAGACTTATGGCAATTAATTGGAAAGTTGATTTCGAAAGTTAGTTTTGCTGTGAATTGTAAAAGTGAACTAGACAGACGGTTGAGTTTTTATAGTCCTGATACCAATCACTTGCAGTTTTGGTATTGTCGGTTCCGTTCCTATAAATTTAATTGCAAAGGTGCACCACACATTCGAAGGAGAATTGTAGTAACTATCTATAAAACAATGGAAATTGTGGATTCTGACCGTCAAGTAAGCACTTGAACCATGCTGGATGTATGGGTGCCAAATGGTTTTTACGAAAAACCTTTTGGACGAAATTTCCACCTAGAGCGTCTGAAAGATTTTGCTATGTGCATGGTTTGAATATTCATGTTTAATCTAAATTGGATCATTCTCACTATTCTAAATAAATCCTTAAAATTAATACAAAAATATAATATTTATTTCTAGTACACTTTATAGGTATGTAACTAACTATACGACGACATTGACATATGTAGTTCAGCGGATTAAAAGACAGCGGCTACGCTGGCTAGGTCATGTTGTACGTATGGACGAGAACACTACAGCTCTGAAAGTAATCGACGCAATACCCGCCGGGGGAAGCAGAAGAAGAGGAAGACCTCCACTCCGTTGGAAGGACCAAGTGGAGAAGGACCTGGCTTCGCTTGGAATATCCAATTGGCGCCACGTAGCGAAAAGAAAACACGACTGGCGCGCTGTTGTTAACTCGGCTATAATCGCGTAAGCGGTGTCTACGCCAATTAAGAAGAAAAGAACTTAACTTACTTTAGATCAAATCCTACTAGTATTTGTCCACATAAACTGCGCGCTCAATCAGTGTGTAATGCGTGTGCGACGTGAAAGGTTTATGTGTCGATTTTGACCATGACTAAAAGTGAATAACGAGTTAACTTGAAATTTTGTGTTTTCAATGATAGGACAGTTACGAAATCTTTGAAAAAGTTGCAAACATATTTTGGAGATTACTTTAATCACAAACTAAGATATTTTAGTCTCACGAAACTGAAAGCCAAGGTTGTGAAGTCACCATAAACTTGTCTTATGCATGTCTTCTATCTCAGTTGATGAGAAAGTTACAATTTTGGTTTCAGAGAAATAGCAATTTAAGTTAAGTTTTCAAACTTAGTAACTATGCGTCCCTTTATTATGTGGGAGATATATTTATATTATGGTTCTATATTTATGTTAATTTCCAATATTATTATTATATATTAAAGGACAATTTTGCAAAGTTATGTATTAAAAACGACATAAAGGTCCTGCAGGAGAACATAAATAATCGGAATATTCGGTGGAATGGGTGATATACCTATGTTATAGTTGTATATAGTGTAAAGTATATTGTATATTCCGGCAAGTAATCAAATCAATCTCGAAATACACCTTTGTATTTAATTTTATTTTGGAACCTTTTAAGTTGACGTAAAAGTTTTTATAAATCCTAAAGCTCAACTACGTCTTGAAAACCGCTGGCCCGAAACTGGAACCATAGTTTCTTAGGCTAGGTTGTAAAAAATAAACATTTTCCGCATATGTTTCTCATCGTTTTCTATGATTACCGTGCTGTGTGGTTCATCATGAACTCGATCACATGGTCAATCGCTCAATAAGACCACGCATTTTTCGAATGTTGTATACACACAGATGATTAAGCCAGATTATCATATTCAACAACCCTTTTGTGGTGTACGAGCTTTAGACTATATTAAAACATAATTATAATAAAGAACAACAGTTGTTATTATTGAATATCACAAAGAAATTAAAAAAAAACAAAGAAATTAAACAAAAACGTACAAATTAGTCCAAAGTTATGTCGATATATTGGCACTCTTGCTGATTGATATAAGTTATAAACTTAGTGATTTTCGTCTATCAGTAATAAAAGTACTAACAAGAAATGTTTAATTTCATTTGTCATTTGAAAGTACAAAAAATAAACAAAAGAAATATGGTAGCATTAAAAATTAAAAGTTATACTCCTTTAAATCTGTACATATGTATCTCATAAACATATATACGACAATATTTCAAAACACTATCTTAAGCAACAAACAATTTGCTTCGTGTTCGATATAAAATATATTTGGGGATAGCCTTTAACTCTTTCAGCGATTTTTATCTTTCTTGTAAAACAACGGCCTATAAGGTTCTTTTTTTAACAAACTAACATAGCCGTACTCATAAAACACGTATAACCTTAGCGGCTGCTACAGACATAGTAAGCGTTGAATACAGCTGAAAATGCATCGCGTATCAGTCAGATGAATGAGTATATTAACATAATAAAAAAATTAACAATTGGACTCTACCAAAGAGGTTATATTTAATACATTGGGTATGTTTGGAAAAGTTAATCAGAGAATCAGAAAACGTTATGTTAGGATATGGCGTTTAGAGCAACATCTAGAAAAATGTCATTCATATTCATGGTGAAACAAAATTATGTTTAAGAAAAAATGTCCACTTGATTTCAATCCAATATCACACCTATTGAAAGTTAGCCGGAAAGTCGAAAATCACGATATTTAGCATATTGTCTAGGGAAGTGCATTAACCTTTGATATTAAACTACTTTAAAATTGATAATCCAATAATTAGCACGTTATTATACGAATAAAACTCATTATACATTTTACCAACAGTGCCGTTGAGAAACTGGAACACACCCCCATTTACAGTTCCGGCAGCTATTGTGGATACTAATATACGCCCCACAATTGGTATGTTTCAAATGACTGCTAAAAAAGGTAAATCCCTACAAACTAATTTCTTCGTATTGATTCTGTTATAATCGATATATCCGCTTTTATAAAGATAGACCGACATCAACAAATTCATTGGTATGTTATAATATGCCAACAAGAAAACTCGCACTTACTGACAAGTAGAGCCGCATTTTGCCGCAAACATTAATGACAACAAAAGGTAGCTACTTTTAGCAAAAAGCCGCCAACTGTAGCGCAAATATTCGAAATTACCCGCATACCGCATACCGGGCGGTATCAGCATCACCAAACTAGCTACTATAATGGAAGAGACAGTAGCATCATCAACTGCTGTAACAACTATTTATGTGCCAACAGGTATACATTCAACCATACAATCGATGCAAGCGCAAGGGGCTTCGATTTTTCATAATTGGTGGTATTGGTGCTGTTGCGGTATCTTTTTACTATGCATTAAAGGCTTACTAATATTGGCTGCCCAGTGAGAATTGCCTATAATAAATATAATATATGCCACTACCAAGATTAATCCAAGAACTAAACAAACAAATGTCGGTGTTATAATGTTATAAAAAAGTAACGTCATACATACTGCTGTATGTTTATAGTATAAATTTTCAAAAATTAAACATAAACATGATAAAGGTATTTTAAGGGGCTATACCAGAAAAAGTAGGAGATTTTCGGGAATTTTTTCAAAGAAAGTACTCGATGGAATGTTTCGAACTTCCTTGAAAGTAATAAAGTATATTTTCAGTTATATTTTAAGATTTTTTTTGGTAAAATTGTTGAAAAATAACGGAGTTTTGTGCTGTCTTCGGAGGTGGCAAAAGCCAAAGTGTCCCAACTACTGACATGATTCCGGCCGAATGAGTAGCTGAAACAAAAAACTTCTAAAAGTTTATTAAACTTAAAAGATTTTTCCTATACAATGATCTACGATCTTTGAAAATATTAAAAATTAACAAAATGACATAATTTTGAAAAAAAAAAAATCGTTTTTTATGTAAAAAAATAAAAAAAATGTCGCTTTTTTAATGCCAAGTTGACAATTTTCAACCAATCAAAAAGATCTTAGGTCATTGTATAGCAAATGTATTCAACAATACTCAGTCGATCGGTTAATTTCTCGCTGAGTTATGATGTCAACAATTTTGAAAAATGTCGTTTCGAGAAAAACGCGTTTAAAGTTTCAATTATATGTATATGTTTGTACCTCGGAGCGGTCGCTCTTAGAACGCTGCCATCCAAAAACTATTCCGGATACGACCTAGCCGATTCCACAGAATATTTTTGGAAATATAAACTATCGAAAACAAAAATTTGTTTAGCAACTTTGTTGAAAATTTAAAACAAGTGTTAATAGTTATATGTCTATTTGGATCTACTATATTTTTTTTGAGAAAGACGCATATAATTCTGATAAAGGACGAAATAATGAGAACGTAATTTATATTTTCCACTAGATAAGTGTTTCTCTTCAAATATTTTTAATTTTTCTTAATGAGTATTTATTAAGAGTTACCATGAAATATTGAGAGAACCATTCCTGTTCTTGATTGAGAATTAAACTAGTAATACTAGTAGTACTAGAACGAACTTAAACATTTAGGTCAAGAATACACATATGTAACTAATACAAATGATGTTTTCTATTAAAAAAGTAACTCAATACTTATGCCTTCGATTTGCTAGAGGGGTTTTGAATATAGGATTACTGAAGAATTAAGAAAAGTAAATATTCCAAGAAAGCGGAAATCTATGAGAACTCTTTTATACATATAAGTGTGTTAAGACGATTTAATATTAAATCGAGGTGCAGAATCAACTTGTGAGCGCAAATATTTGTAAGTACATACATAGTAGGTGTCCGCAGAATCTGCCTTATTTAGAAACTTGAACTTTAAGTTTCATATTGTTTGCGGAAGCTCGTTAACAATAACATACGTACATTATAGGGTGGGTAAAAATAACGATTTTTTTTCTTTCGTACACTGAAAAACTAGTTGGTTGACATCTCCAAGAAAGGATCTTCAAGTATGAGTAGATAGTATTACCTTCCCGTTACAATTAAGAGCTCACACTTGAGAGCCCTTCTTAGAGGTGTCATTAACCAATTTTTCAAAGTAAAAAGCAAACAAAAAACATTCGAATTTTTTTTACCCACATAAATACAATAGCATCAATAAATATATGTATGTATATATTACTGTGATCAAAGTGAAAGGTGAATTTTGTCCATTTCATTTCCTTCAAAGTAATCCCCTCCCGCTGCAATACACTTAAGCCAACGAATTTTCCAGTCATCATAGCACTTGGAAAAATCCTCCGTCGTGATGGCCATCACGCCTTCTTCGATTCAGCTTTCAATCCTCAATTGAGTCAAAACGGTGTCCTCAGAGTCTATACATATAATCTATATATGTATATGTATATAGTGTGCTTAAGGTTTCTGCGAACTGCCATTAAGCAAAATTATTAGTATTGAGCTGTCACCTAAACTTCCATTAATCTACATACATTCGTATACATATGTATATATTATCTGCAAATTATTATACGAATGTTAGAATTGTTTTAGTAATGTTTAGCGCGATTTGGAAAGCAAACTCCCGTGGGCAATGCACCCCTGAATTTTCACAGACTGATTGATTCTGACTGGTTGGTGAGATGATGAGAATCGTGTGCTTGGATCTACGACCGGTTTATTTTTCTTTATCCGAACTACAATTTTTCTTTTATTTTACTTTGCTAAAATAGGTGTTAAATATGAAACTGAATTGAAAAAAAAAATGAAAATTCGATTTTGAAGCCCTTATATTGTTCCCTGTATTTTTGGCAATGATAAAAGTATTAACATCTGCAACATCAAGGAACTGCCCCCATTTGCGGCCTTTCCTATTGAGTTCGTAGTATTTATATTCTTATTATTAATTAAACCTGTATAATTTCCAGATTATCGATTTCTTTTAGTGAACCATCCCCTTGGAGTTGATTCACCTTGATAATTTTATTCGGATCATGGAAGTTAGATAAAGCTGTAACCGCTCCTTTGCCAATCCACTTCATAAACATTGTTTGAAAAAGGTTTCAGTTCTGGACGAGATGGCTACTAGTCTCGATAACTAGTTTAAGGTTTAATTCCTATAATATAATATTGTTTTTAGAAAATATATATGTAATACCAGAGCCCACAAAATGAAGGAACATTTTGCAAATAACTGGTATACATAATTTTCATACCACCGGAAATAGTTCAATAAATTCTTTGCGTGATAAATCAAATCTCCTAAAATAACACTTTCGGAATATTTGACTTTTAAATACGAGCTCTAAAAACGACAAAGTCCTGTGACCGGCAGGTAGTCGTATATCACAGATGTAGATGGTTTTGTAGGTGAAAATATTTTGGATTTTTGTAGTAATTGGTTTGACGTCCACTATTGTGCTATTTATACCAGGTCTCGAAATTCGCAAAAATTAGGCAATACAAGCCAAAAAGTATTTTGAACTAGTAAAGATGCCAATTTGGATAATTTAACCGCAATATGTTGGTAAAGCTATTTACGTAGTCATTTACTTTTTTCAGGTAATACCTAGCTTGATGCATCTCCATTTTTGTAAAGTTCGTGAACTAGTCCCACAGTTTTTTAGGCATCAACCTGCAAAATTGCACACGCACTTTTCTCCCCAAGAAGCTGGCTGCTGCTTATTTGTTCTTAACGTCGAACCATTACGGCACTACCTGAATGATCGGAATAAGTGATTGTACGGACAACTTTTTCATTTAACGAGATATCAATCTCCGAAGAAGTTGTTTAGATCGGATTACTATCTACTACAGCTATGTATATGCTGTTATAGTTTTTGTTTGGAAAACTTTTTTATCATGAAGCCCCCAGAAAAAGAATATGTGGATCCCATTCCTTTTGCGAACCTTTTACTATAGAAATTCGAAAGGCATTCATTTCTAATAATAATATATCTGTATGCCAAAAATGGGTTCAATCGGATCAATAATAGCCTTGGCTCCCTTACATCTAATACATATACAAATTTTCGATCTTCCGGCTTATTTTGCATATATTACTTGTACCACTTCAAACATCTGCAATACAAAAATAATCCTTACTGTATAATCTCCTGCCATTATTAAATATCATAAGAACGTTACTCTTGAAAGTTATGTCTGTGAAATATTGTGAATTGGGACCATTTTGATAAACGGAGAGGTTTTACTTGTTCGTCTCTGTTGGTTCCGTCTACCCCTAACTTATATGTATATTAGGATTTTCGCTTACATCATAATTGGCGACAGCCATCCTAGCGAATAAAAGTTTTGTTACAGAGGATATAATTTGTTGTTTTGTTATCGGGAATAATGTCGATGTTGACTTCGTTTTCGAATTTAAGGAAATTTACATATGTTCTTTAGGTCTTTTAAACTGTTAGGGTGTTTAGCCGTTATCTTTTTTAATGGAAATGTTTCTTATGCTAGTGACTCGTTTACTTGTGGAAGATTGAGACTTTCAGACAGGACGATACGATAGATGTACAAGTAGATGTTGGCGATAATACGTTCGTGTTTTTAAGGGTTGTTAGAGGAAATTCTGACTTGGGATTTTCTGCCAATTCGTGGAGTATTCGAACGGTTAAATATGGACATACATAGTTAACGACGAAGGGCACTGTTTTTAATTTGTAGTCGCATAGTAGACTATTGGAGGATTTTTGGAAAATAATTCGCTGAAAATCTTGATTGTCCTTATGTACGACTATTTGTCTATACTTTGTTTCTTATTCCCGATGAATACGTGTTTGAATATACGCTGTAAATGAGCTAAGCTTCCTGCCCTGTTATATAAAAACTACACCATACAAGACACTACATCAGGAAAAAGCAGTACACACCGACCTCACACATCAATACACCGGTAAGCAGCGGTATATGCACATCGACATCAATAAACGTAAGATACCAATCCACTATAAGTATCCACCGCCCAAAGAGCTAAAACATCTGTCCTCGAACAGATAGCCTTTTTACAGCGGCTGTTTATCCCGCCGCCTATCGTGGGACTTCTTCAATCTGCTGCTGGAGAAAATAGTTCTTAATCGAGCAGGTACAATCTTTTATAAGAGTGTACAGCAGCTGGCGTATGCCGATGATATAGATATGATCGGCCTCAACACCAGCGCTGTTAGTTTTGCTTTCCCCAGACTGGACAAGACGAAATATCTCCTGTCATCAAACAAACAGTCGACGCACTTGCGACTTGGCTCTCACGTCACTGTTGACAACCAACCGGAATGTTTAACGTGGGCACCTGCTCACGACAGCCTTACTCCACGGTACTCAAAAGTACAACGGATCAAATCAAAGCGTTGATCAGCGCCCTGAAAATACCAGGCATGGACACACTAACCACCTTGGTGGGGTTCGAGGCCCACCAAAAACCTCTGCCGTGCTTTGGGTCCGGCACCCGGTTGCAATGCAACTCCACATCGAACCAACAAAAAGTCAGTACTACCCGCATTTGGGTACAAACCACAACCACCACGATACTCCCCGAGGGGCCAATCCGCATGAGCAGGTTGGAGTTACCTCCAAGGGCTCCTGCTCCCCGTGGAACCAGAATTAAGTTTCCAGTCAGACCTCGTACCCGAAATTACTACCAGTTGAGCTTCCATACAGCTCTGGACTGGTGGCCAATTAAGAAGGTGAGGTTGGACCCCACTGACACACAAAAAATACCCAACACAACACACAACACACATACTAAAAACTAACCCTAATTCACAGTTAAACGCCTTCGCAGCTTAAATACCTCACGCGCATACAACCCTAATAATTCGGTATTCCGACTAGTGGAGATCACACCACTAACATCTAAGTGCCCATTTGTCCAGTTAATCCCCATACCTCCCAAATCCCTAATGTCAGAGTACATCGGGCATTCTGCAATAACATGCACCCAATCTTCTACCCGCGCCCCACAAACACAACCGGACCGATCAGATAGGTACCTCTGATGCAAAAATGCATTCAGAGGCCCATGCCCCGTAAACAAAAAACCCAGACTCAGACAAAAACTGAAGTCTGGGTTATCTGCGACAAACCCAACATCCCCAATGTACTCATACGTCACCCGGCCATTGGGACAATTGTCCCAACGTTCTTGCCACCTACACCTAACCCTATCATCTAGAAGCCTTTTGCTCCCTAGATATCGCTCCCTCTCCACATCATCATCAGAGATCCAATCGCACTGCAGCAAGGAAACACTCAAACCCCTTCTTAACCTGAAAGCAACAGCACGCTGTATGACAATCAGGTCAAGAGGGGGTGCTTCTAACTAAACATGCAAAACCCCCGTCGAAACAGTACGACATACAGGCAGACATGCAAGCATCATACAACGCTGCATCGAGAGGAGTTTTTGACGACCCGAGACCGCCACTACTGTCTCTCACCATACAGCAGCTCCATAAGTGGCACAAGCCACAAACAAGCCATGGTATATGGTACGGACAGCACGACGCCCGAGACCCCAATCACTCCTCAAGATGCGTCGTACTTTACCTATGACTGCCAGTATGCGCTCCTTAACCCTAACCAAGTGTGGAGTAAAACACATTCTTTCTCTCATAGTCAGTCCCAGATATTTGACTTGCGTCACATATCTGATACTGACTCCATTCACACGGACAATCGGTGGACGAACCGGCGACAATCTACCTTTCAGCAGCATTGCCACCGTTTTATCCATCGATGTGTCAACCCCTACACCTAAACCCCAAGAATAAACGATCTCCAAGAGATCTCCTCCCACCCGTTCTAATTCACTCCGCGAACGACCTTCCACCAGAAGTAGAAGATCATCCGCAAGTTGAAATATCTCCTGTCATCAAACAAACAGTCGTCACACTCGCGACTTGGCACTCACGTCACTGTTGACAGTCATAACTTTGAAGTCGTAAATAATTTCGTCTATCTTGGAACCAGCGTAAACACCACCAACAATTTCAGCCCGGAAATCCAACGCAGGATAACTCTTTTCAACAGGTGCTACTTCGGACTAAGTAGGCAATTGAGAAGCAAAACACTCTCTCGACGAACAAAAACCAAACTCTATAAATCACTTATAATTCCCCTCCTGCTATATGGAGCAGAGGCTTGGACGATGACAACAACTTGCGAGTTTTCGAGAGAAAAGTTCTGCGAAAGATTTATGGCTCTTTGAGCGTTGGCCACGGCGAATATAGCATTCGATGGAACGATGAGCTTTATAAGATATATGACGACATTGACATAGTTCAGCGAATTAAAAGACAGCGGCTACGCTGGCTAGGTCATGTTGTCCGAATGGACGAAAACACTCCAGCTCTGAAAGTATTTGACGCAATACCCGCCGGGGGAAGCAGAGGAAGCGGAAGATCTCCGTTCCGTTGGAAGGACCAAGTGGAGAAGGAGCTGGCTTCGCTTGGAATATTCAATTGGCGCTACGTAGCGAAAAGTAGAAACGACTGGCACGCTGTTGTTAACTCGGCTATAATCGCGTAAGCGGTGTCTACGCCAGCAAAGAAGAAGACGAAGGTTATCCCGCCGCATCGACGAATTATATAATAATACTAATAATATAGCATAATCGCTTTATAATACTTACATCCCTTTTATAATTCGTACACAATAAACTTTTAATTTGAAACATTCAGATATATTTTATTTTGCGTAAACATCGCGAGTGGTGAGTGCTCCCAGCAATTAGGTCAATTTGTTATATCCTATTAGTTTGGTGAATATATTTAATATTTCAAATAACAAAACAATTATTGAATCGTGGGGTTTAGTCTGTTTTTCTGGATTGAATTGATTACAGACGATCTCAAATTCGAAATTCGCTCGGTGTAATAAACAATAAATATATAGTACAACTGAAAATCTCAGAAGTTTTTGGCACCACTACGGGAAAACAGCGGCTATGCGAAGATATGAGTTAAGTGCAGTCTGAAATGTGTCAACCGGTCGTTACATTTGGGGTCATATGGAAGTGTGTGTATATAAGTACTTATGCGTAGGGTAGCGTCGACAATAATCGTTGCGCTGATTAACTCCTCAGAGAAGATCACATAGCCATATGTAAAATGTGTATATGTGTGTACTTATCTGATTCAAGTGAAATATGGGGTGCTGCGAAGCAATTGTAACCTCATACATACTTACCTATGTATGTATATATGGTATTTAACAGCTATCAGAAGAGTAAAACAAGTTTTTATTAGTTCATAGTCACACTGTTTTACATATAGTATATTTGCTCGTTTGATAAAAGTTTCATAAATACATAATAATAGGTATCCTATTTACCCCTTAGGTTCATGCTTACTGTTTCTAGATTTATGTAAGCGGGATTATTTTTGGGTTAATAATCAAATTAATTTTCTACAATTAAACTAAATATGTCAACAATATTCATTGAAATGATATTTAAAGAATGAAATCTGAATACGTATTTATAAGTGTCTTATATCTGACTTATTACATTCTACAAAACCGCCTTATTCTAGTTTAGTGGAAAATTATCTTGCGTTTTGTGTTGGCTATTTATAATAAAATCACAAAAACCAGAAACAATATGTTCTAATTTATAACTGTAAAAGTGCTAAAACGCTGAACCGTAAAAGAAACAATCAATTGCAAATTTATGTGAATAATTTAACATGGTTGACATACAATAATAGTTTTGTGTATATTCACATACTTATGTATGTATAATTATATTATATATTTTCTAAGAGGCATCAAAGTAGACAACTATAAATAATTAAATACGGTTTTCTTCGGCACAGTTTTGGTTTAATTCTTCCATTGGTAAGCCTTCTTTACGTGTGACAAAAGTTTGCTTTGCATTATTATATGTCTGATGGACATCAGTAACTTTTTCTATTTCGATATACTCATCCTCTTCGCCTGCTATGATTTTATCATCAACCGGAAGTATTTCCCTTTTAACTTCAGTCAGATGGGACGCAGAGTTATCGACTTCTTTAAGAAACGAAAATTTGTTCTCACATTTTTCTTTATTTTTAGACTCAAGCAGGTCCCGCTTCTCATGGCTCAGTAAATGATGCTCAAGTTCCGTTCGGAAAAAAAACTTTTCGCTACATAGATTACAGTCGTAGGGCCTGCTCTGCAATCCATGCTCATGCATGTGGGATAGCAAACCACTTGGAGCAGTAAACACAGCAGAGCATATATAGCAATTAAAGCCTCGCTCTTCACAACCAGCAAATGTGTGTTCGACTAAATGTTCTTGGAGTTTTTGGGTGCATGGTAGAATCAATTTGCAGATATTACAACGACTTTCAACCTTCAATGTGCTTCGGCAAGCTTCGGAACTTGGTTCATAAGGGACATTAAGTAACCTTTGGCCTTTAAAATGTGCGCCAAGTTTGTGTTTCCGGCAGCATTTGTCACAAACTTTTGCTTCTCCGTTAATCGGGTTCGGAATAGACTCTAAGCAAAGGGCACATACACTTTCTGGAACGTTGGAAGATTTAGTATGGAACCTAAAAATAAAATGTTATTATAATTTATATTTCAAAATTATTTATCTGTTTCATTACTGAGCATGCAAACTGATTTCAAAATCGGAGTGAAGCGATTGTCGGCAGCAGATACATTGCATGGGAAGCTGACTCTCAATGTTGTGCTCACTGAGATGTGCTTTAAACGCTGCAACATCGTCCAATGGTTTGCTGCAGTGAGAACATTTTCCGGATTGACCAACCTTGGAATGTTGCAATTTGTGTTCTGCCAATATAGCTGGCGAGGGGAAAATTTCATCACAAATGAGACATTTGTGTTTACCGGTAGAATTATGACAAGTTCTCATGTGATGTTCCAACTCAGTGCGTGACTTAAAATTTCCTGAGCAATAAGCGCAGCGTAGACTAACACCCGTTTTTATGTTATGAACGATTTTACGATGTGAATTAACTTCTCCTTCTGATCGGAAATCATTACGTTCGCAAATATCACAGCTATAACCCTTTGAAGAGTTCGAAGAAATGGAAGTTGGAATTATTGACTCTACGGGTGATCGTATTCGGTTTGAATCTGTTTGAGATTTTAAATGATGTTGTTTCGGTCTGTTGTAATAGTTTTCCACATTTTTTGGTTTCTCTATTTTATGCTGTGCATACATCTCTATCAATGTCCGGCTTGTGTCAAAATACCGTCGACTAAGGCCGTATATGAGATCGGGATGTTTCACGGTATCTGTATCCACTTGCAAAGCATTGTAAAACTTGCCATTGGTCAATGTAGTCGCAGCCTCATGGGAACCAGGAAAAATGCTTTTATTAAGATGTGCCGCAAAAGCAATATTGTAGTCAAGAACGCTAGTATTGTTATTTTGCGAAGAAATAGGCATTTGTGGGGCTTTGTTTATTAAGGAATTCATATAAAGAGAGTTCATTTGACTCGGCATATTTGATGATGTTGATACTTCTTCGTATGTTCCGTTCGAAGACAATGTTTCTCGATTATTGTCTGTGTGATGATTTTGCATATGTCGATCTAAAAGAAATTCTACATGAAATGTTTCCGGGCATGAAGGGCACTGGAATTGGCGAGCATGTGCAGCTAAATGAAAATGCATCTCTAATTCATTTGAACAGATAGTGCGGCAAAACATGCATTGAAGGGAATTGGGTATCGGTCTATTAAGACCAGGATGATGTGATTTGACGTGCGTACTAAACTCTATTTCAGATCGAAATATTTCCATACAGGCTGAGCAACGGAATATTTTAGTTTCAATGGAATGTGTACAAGCAAAATGCATCTGAATTGCCATTTTTGACTCAAATAGTTCGGAGCACACAGAACACTTGAACATAGGGATTGCGTGCTGCTCAAACATGTGAGCTTGAAGTTCCTCCGGTTTTGAATGAGATTTGTCACACTTGTTGCCTGCACAAATATATTCAGAGCTTGTTATTAAATAATGTGAAATCACATGCTGTTCGTGTTCTGATTGTTCTTGTAGAGCCAAACCACAATGATGACATATAAGGTTTAAGTCTTGCGTTATATGTGTTTTTAAGTGGTTTCGAAACGTATCAAAATCTGGTAATCCAGCATTACATTGATTGCAAAAAAACATATCTGGCTGGAGAGACTCTTCTGGCATTGGGAGCGCAGTTGATGAACGTCGATTATTTTGACTAAGATCAGTGGGCTCATCCTCTTGTTTTTCAGCATGGACGTTTGCTGAAGGTAAAAGTGGCTCTAGCTTTATATTACTCTCATTTACCATGATGAGTTCCCTTTCAACTGTTTTGTCACTTACCAAACGAGGACTAAAAGTACCACATGCAGCCAAACGATTGAAATGTTCAAAATATGAATTGGGACTGGTCAATCGATCGACATGTGCGATCCGTATATGTTGAAATAAAGCTGGAAGGTTTCCAAACTCTCTAGTGCAATATTCACAACTCAGCTGGAACGGGTTTATATCCGAAATAGCGTTACTTATAGCAAGCTGTGGAGCCGGTTTCTTTACGGAAAATAATTCATTGCTATGATTCGAGCTAATATGTTCATTGAACTGCTCAATAGAAATAAACTTGGACTTGGAGCAATAATTACACGTCAGCAGATTGACTGTGCTGGGTCGTTTCGGATGGTCCACTCGATTTGTTTTACTATCACCGGTAATCAATGATGCGCCATAGCTCCTTTTTTGTAAACTTCCACCACTTGATACCGATTCACTTGATCGAGGACTGTAATTAAGAGCTTGAGGGTTTCCCCCTGCCGATAAAATGGTTGCTTGTTTCTTGTGGTTTTGCATATGCGAAGTTAATGCTGCAGCTGTATTATAGCCACGATTGCATACCGTGCATTGGAACGGTTTCTGATTATCGTGGGTTTTCATATGAATTTTTAGATGATCACTAAAATTAAAAGTTTTAATAATTAAAATCTTATCGGCAGTTCAACATTTATATAAATAAAGTTAAAATTTCATAGGTTGAAAACTAGACCATTTCAACTACGAAAATTCTTTACTACATACATACATCTTTATTACCTTCGAGAGAAAGCTGCCTCGCAGTGTGGACAACGATATCGTCGATCCCCAGTATGTAGCTTTGTGTGGCGATCTCTAGACCTTTTATGTTTGAAAAGTCTAGCGCAATATTCACATTTGAAAGGTAGATGTTCGGCATGACTCTAAAAAATTACATTTTATTACATCCATACATTTATTATGTATACAGTAAAACATTTGTTTAACTATGCATTCCTAAAATATATGTTAGCAAATTATTTATAGTAGCGTATAACTAATTAACAACGATATTTGAAAAAATAATTGTACTTTGTTACTTTTTACCTGCAATGTAAATTTTAAAATATTGTCATATACATACATATGTATATGCAAATAGACTATTAAAACTGTGCTATTATTTACAATTTGCATCATATAATATCTTGTAGTCATCAAAACCAGTGGGAATTTCCCATTCTGAATTCGAATTGAACAAAGAGCGTATCTGGATAAGTAAAATATGCCAATATTATAAAAAGAAACTATTAATATTGATATGATAATGAAATATAAATAAGACAAGGAGATATTTTAGTTATACCCTAAAAACTAAATAAAGGAAATAATTACTGAGCTTAAAAAGAGATACCCAAAGTTTTTTATCAAAGAAATTCACAGAATTTATAAATAAAATTGCGGGTATCATGATATATGGGCGATCTTCGTGTTACACCTGTGGCCACGCACATCATACAATTCAAAGTTTTCAACTGTTGCGCATATTGTCAACACTTTATAGCGGTATTTTTTGCGATTTAAATTTTTTTATTTAGAATTAAGTTAGTGGCATGCTATTTAACAAAAATATTAAAAATTATAAACAAAACTCATTCAGGGCTTATACTAAGTAATTTGAAAATTAGTATGCTTTACAAAATGAGCTCGAAATGTAAGAGACTGACAAGCGATGAAAAAATTATATTTTTCATTTTCTTAATTTTATTTATACTATAATTGAAATTAATGTTTTCTTTTATTTTTTTATTGAAATAAGAAAGTTAGTCGCGTTATTACTTTAAAAATAATAAAATCTGCCGCTTTTTTATAAGCAAAAATAGCAATTTTGTGATTTACTCATTAAACGAAAAAAATTAGAGACCATAATTAATGATGAAAATCTCGAACGAACGAGAAAGGCCGTAAGAAATTTTAAGAAAGTATGGTGGCAATTATAATTATCGAATAAAATGCATTGAAGGCTGGGTACGGCTTTATTGAAAATTCATATATTGATTCAAATCTTTTATTAAATTAATTACAATCATTAATATTTAAGTTGTGAGCAAATGGTAGAAAATTTGTAATTATGACAGATAAAAGTAAAATTTTAATATATCGTCATGATAAATCTGATCTTAATTCAAGAGCTAGGTAAAATTTTGATAGCATATAAATGCCTAGGTTATGTATGTGCATATATCAAATGCGTAGTAGCGGGCTAAGCAACATCCTCTGTTCTCAAATTTTCAATGTAATAATTTTTTTCTCGTTTCATTAATATTTTTTGCAACAACTTTAAATGTCGTAATTGTGTTCGTTTTAAACTTCAATTGTCAGAATGTTACGTTCCAACTGGCATAACAAGATATAAATTTGTTTACATCTTAATAAATTTTTCACCCCAACTTCCATAGCCTTATACTAATACTTTAGTATGCATCTAAAACTAAACGAAACTAAGTTTAAATACACCACAGAAACACATACATACACATTTAAATTTCGTATGTATGTACATGGTGAATCATAGTTTCAGCCTTTTTAGCGGCATTTTTGCTTTGAACAGTGATGGTACCAGCCGACGTTGACGCTGACACTGAGAACGCCTTACGAACTCGTAAAATGAGCCAATTTGTATGCAGATTCATAACGCATATTGCACCACATGAACAAGTTATCGTGTTGGTTATGGTTTTTTAAACTGCTCACCAAATCATCAAGACATGTACATAAATACAGAAAATATCGTAAGACAAATGGTAGTAGCAACGGAGGTGCTGTCGGCTAGTCAAGACAAACAAGTAACTGATGAAGTATATCAAAACTTGACAGTGCAAAAATTTACAAATGATAAGAATCTCGCACACTTTATTGCTGTCGTTTCAGCATAACTGTGGCACCATGAAATGGTGTTTTTGCGGTTGAACCCAATTGCTTTTTTATACCATTGACAACGCTGTTGGTAACATCGAAACGAGTTTATACAGAAGCTGAGATGATCGCTTAATAATAGTTTCATACATACATATACATATTATACATTCATATATATAAATAATGAAGATGACGAGACGAGTAGAAATTTGCGAGACTGTCTCTTTGTTCGGCCGTCCGTCCGTGCGTGCAAGCTGTAAAAATTGGGATACCTTGATGAAACTGGGTACGCGCGTTCGTTTGCAAATAAAATACGAGTTCGCAAATGACTGCCACTCCCACAAAGCGCCATTCATCGAAAACGTATAAAATGCCATAACTTGGCACAAGGGATCACAGTAGCAAGGGGCACCTGTGGGCACAAAATGGGCGTGGCCTCCCTTCTAATACAGATAAAATCGGATAATAACCTCGTCAACTCCTCACTAAAGCTTAAATGCGCTAGAGACGTTTAATTTAACCCCCGAGGTGCTATGAGACGATTTTAAACAAGCGGGTGTCAATATATTAAATGGGCGTGGTCCTTCGATTTTTAGGTAAAATCACATATCACAGGACCCGCTGGACCGATTTCTACCAATTTGGTATGTGGCAGTCCTCTGCCATTTTAATGTTACAATCGGACTACAGCAACGCCTACTTTCCTTAGAATACAATTTTAAATTCCATCTGATTCTTTCCATTCGAGTGTACAAATCAAAAGCAATTATTATAACGGGATAAAACTTTGCAGGAATAATGATTTTACAGTATACCACTTTATGACCAAAAATTGTCCAAATCCAACTAAGTCTTAGCAACACCAAACAAAAGCTATAAGCCGCTTGGTTTCAGAAAAATCTCTAATAGAGAAATAGAATTGTTTGTAAATGAAAAAAGACGTGGAAGACGTTATTGGCAGATAAATCGTTCCCCTTCCACTCAACTTCAATTAAAATCTGCTGTACGTAAATTAAAAAAGCGCCTTAAACGTGAGGAAGAATTGAACACCGAAATGTATATTATATAAAGAAGCTGTGTCCAAATTCAAACAAGCAAAATTCCCTTTGGAAAGCCCAAAAGTCAATGAAGCCACCAACTGACTCCAACATGCCTATACGAGACTTGGGTGGAAATTGGGCTCGAAGTGACGCGGAAAAGGCTAATTGCTTTGCAAATCACCTAGAAAGGGTATTTCAACCCAATTTGCCAAAGAACAACTTTAAGCTGTCAATCTTACCCAACGCAGCTAAAGAGTCGCCCGAGCCTTTTAAGACTTCACCTTCTGAAATTATTGGTTTCATCAAAGAACTTAATCCAAAAAAGCTGCGTCATGTACTTGATAAAATTTCCCCAAAAATGCTAATTGAGTTACCAATTATTGTTGCAAAGGTGCTCTTCAATGCAATTCTTAGTTTCGGATACTATCCAATTTCATGGAAAAAGTCGCAGATTATCTTGATAGATAAACCTGGGAAAGACTTAACACAGCCGTCTTCATACAGACCAATCAGTCTTCTATCCTGTCTTTCAAAGGTATTTGAAAAAGTATTACTATCAAAGATGTCTCCTTTCCTCCATGAAAATAATACAATACCAATGCATCAATACGGATTTCGTGCGAAACATGGCACCATAGAGCAAGTAAATAGAATTACTAACGAGATAAGGAAAGCATTTGAGCACAGGGAGTACTGTTCAGCAATATTTCTAGATGTAGCTCAGGCGTTTGATAAGGTGTGGCACGAAGGTCTTTTATATAAGATTAAATAAATTCTACCTTTAGAATTGTATAAAACATTGGAGTCTTATTTAAAAAATAGAAAGTTTATGGCAAAAGTGGGAGATTTCATATCTGATGAACGACAGATAAGGGCTGGTGTACCCCAGGGCAGTGTTTTAGGCCCAACACTATACATCATATATACAGAAGTTCTTCCAACAGCTAATAATGTATTAACTTCAACTTTTGAGGACGACACAGCTATAGTGAGCCGTAGCAAATGCCACATTTTAGCATCAAGAATATTAGCGGATCATTTACGTTCTGTCGAAGAATGGTTAACGAACCAAAGATGTGCCCGGCAGTAAATAAACAAATATTTAGTACCCCAAGCGAATGAAGTAACATATTTTGGTATTCACCTAGATAGAAAGCTCACGTGAAGAAAACACATCTCTAGTAAAATAGCATGTATGAAGATCAGAGCTGCAAATTTAAATTGGCTTTTAAATAAAAACTCCGAACTTAGCCTAGACAAGCAGTGGCGTAGCTAGGGGGGGAGGGGCGAAGGGGGCCGTCGCCCCGGGCGCAACGTCTTGGGGGCGGCAAAACGATCTTCGCTGTTTTTTAAAACTCTAATTCGGGCAAAAATTCCTGAAAATTGTGTCGAAAGTGTGCAAGATATAGGGCGAAAATGGGTTTTTTATGGCTTTTAATAAGATGTCTTGTAAATTTTTCAAAACCGTATTTTCAAAACCGTATTGTGAGAATTTTGGAACTTCAGAATTTGCGTGGCCTTCCTAAATTTTATATACTTAATATCGAAGATATTTAGGTAGGTAGATAAAGGGGGCAGCAGAACATCCTTGGCCCCGGGCGCCTGAAGTTGTAGCTATGCCACTGTAGACAACAAAGTGCTTTTATATAATGCGGTCATAAAGCCGATTTGGATGTATGGCATTCAACTGTTGGGTACGACCTGTGCAACTAATATTGATCTAATACAAAGGTTCCAATCAAAAATGCTTAGAACAATCACGCGTTCACCATGGTACATGCGTAACGAAAATATCCATAAAGACCTTGGTATTCCTATGGTAAAGAAAGAAGTAGAAGATAGCAGAACTAAATATATATCTAAACTCCGAGATCACCCAAATCCTTTGGTTAGTGCCTTGGTACATTTTTGCGATCAAACAATTTAAAAGAAGAGATATGCCTGCGTATTAAAGAGCGACGTATCACCAAAACAAGTCAATCACTTGCTTGAGCCTGTCTAGTTTTTAAATAGATTTAAGATTTTATAACTTATTGTTAGGCTTTAAGAAAAAGCAGATCCAATAAATAAAATACTTTTGAAAAAAAAAATCCAACTAAAACTGTTCAAGCCCCTAGGTACTGAACTGCCTATACTTGTAGTTGACTTTTTACGAAAATATTGGTCAATTTTTAGACACATAATTAAAATTCAGAGAGAATCCTTTCCTGATAGTAGTACGTCTGTGTGCTACATGTGGGTTGAAGGGGTCAATACTTGCCTTAGCCCCCATATACCTAAAATAAAGATTTTCGAACTTCCGGGTGAATTTATACCGCATATTATCGGCCAATATGTGAGTTATCTTAATAAAATTGAGAGTGTGTGTGAAAAATCGATTTCTGGTAAGTTTAAATTTGGGACTTCATGGATAATGTATTGAAATTACTATAATGCTATATATAATAAATGCGTTCGGTTTTCTTGTTTACTTACTATAAAAAATTTCTGACTTGAACTAATTATTTTGATATTGCTTTTATACTCTCGTAACATGTTGCAAAAAAGTTTTGTTCACCTAACGGTTGTTTGTAATAGCAAAAACTAATTGAGATAGGCATGAATTCAACTATATAAGTGTGTATGTATATAAACTAGGGGATCCGGCCACGCGTTGTTATTTATGTAAAAAGCCGAAAACGTTTTTGTCGGTATAAGAATCCAAGGGATTGTACTCAAGGTTTAATTTTAAATATGTTCATACAAATAAATTTCATTGGAAAAAATAACAAATTTAAGGGTGCTTTCTCAATATCTGGTTACCAGCGTTTCTGTTTAGTTAATAGAGTTGTACGCATAATAGACAGTACTTAATAAACATCAACAATGCGTATGGTTAATAGGGCGTCCATTTAAGAAAGCTTTCACTTTATTCTTTATTTATGAATTGTTTTAACTATCATATCTTCTAAGTTGGTTCGAACTGGACACAGTGTGCTAAATTTTACTAAAATCGGTTCAGTAGCTTAGGAGTTCATCGCGGGAAAACAACGTGACACGTACTTTTTATATATAAATATGATCAGGATGATGGGATAAGTCTAATTCCGAGTGACTGTCTATCCGTTTATTTGCTAACTTTAGTAAGATTTGAAACTTGGTACATTGGCACCCAAAGGAGACTCATGAGCGTAATCTGAAGGCTACCACGCCCACAAAATGCCAGTAAACGAAATCTTATGAAGTGCCGTAACTAAGCTTCACAATATGACATAAAGCTCTTATTTAGTACAAAAAGTAGTTGTGACCGGAGGGGTCAAACCTTAATGGGTTTAATATACATATCTCACAAACCAAAAAAGTTAAATCGACCAAATTCGTTCAGGACGAATATTGGATAGTCGAAAAAGTCTATATTGTATATCGTCAATAGATGTCGTTGCTGTCGTATATCTCCAGTGCTACCAATCACATTGTGTCATACCTTATAGTGTAGGAAAGATGAAATTTTAGACTTCATTTAACTAAAAAAATTAAATTCGGCAAAGTTGAAAAAAATATTACAGCTGTTCAAAAATGAGTGAAAATAATGAAGAAATTCGCTTTATATTGAAATTTTTTATTAATAAAGGGAAGAATGCCGCGCAAGATACCAATGAAATTTGTGAACAATAGTTCTCTTCTTTCCGTTCTGGAAATTTCGATGTGAAAGATGCACCTCACCCTGGTCGTTGAAAAAGTCGAAGAAAAGTCTGCTGAAACGAAATGAAATCGAATCATTTCTGAAGCGAATGGTAATAGGAGATGAAAAGTGGATCACCAAGATCTTATACCTCATATAATGATATCCGTCTCACTGATCGAATTTTTCTTCATATACTCAGTATTTTAAATTTAGTCTCTTTGGTTGAGTTTATATGTATCACATATATCTCATTTGAGTTTACTAAGTTCGTTTTAGTACCAATATTCCAGATATCAAGACTAAGTGAGTCTACGACCTATAATATAGTTTATAAAATAACAAACAATCACTGCACTCTTTCGCCGAATAATGTATTATTTTAAATGTATGTTCAATTCTTTCGCAACATTCTTTAATATAAAGTAATTATTTAATATTAGTAACAGATTAAGTTTTATTATCTGCCAAAGTACCAATAATACTCCTTCTCTTTTAGCAATGAAATTTTTATTATCATTAATGGTTTTTTAAATTTGCCAAGAAATTTGTTTAAAAATATTATTGTTTCTACATGAAACATTAAAATATTTCCAACAAGTTTATGTTTGAGGAAAATACAGGATCGTTGATACTTCTCAATATTAGTTTTCATCCATTAAGGATACTTTGTTTGCTTCCTAACTTACACGCAATGTAATCAAATATTCAAATATAATTAACAAGAGTCGTAAGTGATTTACCAAAAATACATTTCTTAAATCAAAATATTTTATATTTTTATTGCATACGTTAAGCTGGTTTAGGAAATAACGTACCATATAGCCATAATTAATAAGAAATTTATTCCTAATCTTTTACTCA
Organism: Bactrocera tryoni; assembly: GCF_016617805.1. Taxonomy (NCBI): domain Eukaryota; kingdom Metazoa; phylum Arthropoda; class Insecta; order Diptera; family Tephritidae; genus Bactrocera; species Bactrocera tryoni. Next base: position 59,130,142 of record NC_052501.1, on the reverse strand, counting down.
TCTTATACATAACTAAATGGATATAAACATATAGTATAAATAAATCCAAATGAACAAAAATTAAAAAATTTAATTTTTCATATATTAAAAAATATATTATCACCCCTTTCTTATTGAGTCTCACCTGTTCGTGTTTTTTTAAATAACCAAGCCGCGGAAATGATTTTTCACAGAACTGACATTGATAAGACCCATCAACGTTGCTTCCCTTAATGCCATCTCCTGTCAACTTATCAAACTTTGTCGCGACTCTTTCGATTTTTCTCAGTTTTGTAACAAGCTTCGCAGTGTGATACTCTCCATGGTGGTAAAGGTGCTGGCGATGAAGGCGCACTTGTCGTTTGTGTTGAATATTCGAGTTAACATTGCCTTCTTCAAGTTTAGCCGTGTTAAGTGTCTCCGCAGAACTTTTTTCTGCTGGTTTGGCATCTTCATTACCTCCCATTTCGTTTCCGTCAATATTAACTCGTTTACTTTGACTTTCGTTTTGTTTAACACCTCCGTCTGAACGCTGCTGCGGAAAGTATTGCATGGTTTGTAGATGTGCAAGATGTGGCGTTATGTGTTCAAGATTTTGTAATGAATTTGGTGTTAAGGTGCCATCCGACACAGACGGTGAATAGTTTGAGGATGTTTGCGTTGAGTATATATCTGCAAATAAAAAATATCAAACATTTCGATATCAAATTTGCAAAAATGTACATATTTTTAGTGAATATTAACATTACACTGTATTACACTCCACTTAACAAATACAACGGGTGATTTATTTATTAATTAAGTTTTAAACTCTCGTAACATGATATAAAGAATATAATAATTCATCTACCTATTACTTGTAACACTTAGAATTAATCGATATATATTATTATATTATATGTACATTCATATCAAGATGACGAGGTGAATTAAATTCCTATTGTTCGTATGTTCATTTGTCTATGGAAGCTGGAACTTTCGAACATTGAGAATCTTAGTATTGCCTGTGGGCGAACTCGGATCATCGGCACATCGTCTATACAGTGATATATACATGTGTAATACCTTAGTCGCAAATCATGTCAAAAATCATGAGTTTACAACGGATTTTTAGAAAAAGGCAAATAAGTATATAGTATATGAATGTGTACCACTTTACTTATATCGTATTCTTAAATTGAACAAATATGCACGCAACGATTTACCAAAATGAAAAATAACTCAACTCCTCTCACTAGAGGTGACCCAAAATTGTATATTTGTACGTAGCCATACGATAACGACATCAATAACAAGTAAGAAACGGCTATGTTTTTATGCAACCGAACAGTTTTTACTATTACAATCAAAGCTAGGGAAATACCTTAAGGTGCAAAACGTTAACCAGAGGATCGTAATCCAAGCGATTATATATATATGTATACATAAATATATATAAGGGGTGATCCATTTGGAGGTGCTCAAAGTTTAAAAAAAAACACAGAAACTTCAATTTATTGGGGAATGTTTATTATCATTCGAAAGAACATTCTTTGGCATTTGTTTTTTGAAGATAATTGCTTTCAAATGTTGGCCGCGGCTACGTCTCTGATGGTTCATTAGTTGAGTCCAATTTTCGATTCGTTAGAGCATTCCGAACTGGTGAATGACACACGTGATGTTTTGCTCCAAGGTCTGAATCGATGCGGGATTGTCCGCATAGACTTAATACTTTAAATATCCCCACAGGAAAAATACTAACAGTGTGATATCACATGATCGAAGTGGCACCGTCCTGTTGAAACCAAATATCGGCGAGATCACGAGCATCCATTTCAGGCTTCAAATAGAAGAAATATGGACCGATGATTCCACCGGTCAGGAAATGGCAGGTCATGAATATCTTCAGATTGCTCTGCGTCCCAATTGCGGTAATTTTGCTTTTTTAAATACGCATTGAGCCAGAAACGGGCCTTATCGCTGAACAAAATTTGTCTCGAAAACGTCGAACCTTCTTGAAAGCGATGTCGCTTGGGAAGGTCGCGCGGCTTCGGTTCTTGAACATGCTGTATTTTGTACGCTTTCAATTTAAGATCCCAACAGGCGAAAGCCTTTCCATGATCAAATTACAAACAATACTGAACAAAAATAACATAACTCTAGCCGGTATATATATACATATATATATACAAAACTCATACACCGACAAACATATTCGACATAATGTTTGTTAGAAAAACTAAAATCGTGACACTATTCATATGTAGAATACAGGACTTAGGATGGTATTGACACAATTTTATTTATTTTTACCAATACTACTTACTATTAACATGCCACAAACTCATTAATTGAGATTCATTAAGGTACCTCATATACCATCATCAATCATATGGAGTAAAATCAGCAGGAAAAAGTGGACGTAGCCCCGTCCTCCAATAAGTGTAATGTCCATATATCTTAAACCACTGTAGCTTCTTCTTCTTTACTGGAGTCGACACCGCTTACGCGATTATAGCCGAGTTAACAACAGCGCTCCAGTTGTTTCTTCTTTTCGCTACGTGACACCAATTGGATATTCCAAGCAAAGCGAGGTTCTTCTCCACCTGGTCCTTCCAACGGAGTGGAAGTCTTCTTCTTCCTCATCTTCTCCCGGCGGGTACTGCGTCGAATACTTTCAGAGCTGGAGTGTTTTCGTCCATTCGGACAACATGACCTAGCCAGCGTAGCCGCTGTCTTTTAATTCGCTGAACTATGTCAATGTCATCGTATATCTCATACAGCTCATCGTTCAATCGAATGCGATATTTGCCGTGGCCAACGCGAATCAATATACCTGCTCGTTTAAGTTCTGCAGCTCGAATTATTTTCTCCAGCAGCAGATCGATAGGGTATCGCCTTGTCTGAAACCTCGTTTGGTATAGAATGGCTCGGAGAGGTCCTTCCCGATCCTGACGAAGCTTTTTTGCTTAAACTCAGCCGTATTAGTTTTGCGGGGTTATCAAATTCAGACATCGCGGCATAAAGGCTGCTCCTTTTCGTGCTGTCGGAAGCTGTTTTGAAATCGACGAAGAGGTGGTGTGTGTCAATTCTCCTTTCACGGTTTTTTTTTCCAAGTGTTGGCGCATGGTGAATATCTGGTCGGTTGTTGATTTTACAGGTCTAAAGCCACACTGATGAGGTCCAATCAGTTTGTTGACGGTAGGCTTTAATCATTCACACAATACGCTCGATAGGAACTTATGCGCGATGTTGAGGATGCTTATCCTACTCCCTTTTTGTGGATTGGACAGAGCACACTTAAATTCCAATCGTTGGGCATGCTTTCGTCCTACCATATTTTACAAAGAAGCTGATGCATGCTCCTTAACAGTTCTTCGCCGCCGTTTTCGAATAGCTCGGCCGGATATCCATCGGCCCCCGCCGCTTTGTTGTTCTTCAGACGGGCAATTGCTATTCGAACTTCTTCATGGTCGGGCAATGGAACATCTGCTCCAGAGCAGAAGTGTAAGCCGAATAGAAAATCGTTCGGCTGTCTGTTGTGTTAATACTTGACGTCGAACCTTCCTTGTGTTTGTTGACGTGCGTTTTTTGCTGCACAGAGGCGGGGGCGAATCTTGGCTGCAACAAGGTAGCAGAGCGCACGCACATCTAAAACACTGGGGACGTGTCTTCCGTTTATCACAACATGATCGATCTGGTTGGTGGTTTTTCGATCCGGAGACAGCCAGGTAGCTTGATGACTTTTCTTAACCATATTTCGGGAGGATGGAGTCATGTGTAGATGTTCACGGATGTGACGAAAATTCTCTGATCGCCATTCACTTGGGAGTGGCCAGAAACGATTCTTTTACATATGGCCCAAGCAGCTCACGACTTCCGGTGGGGGAGTGGTTCTGGGTAGCCTAACATCCGATTGGCGAGCTAAAGTGAGAAGGCGAAACCTCCCTTCCACAGGGTTGTGGGCTGGGTTTGGGACACGCCACGTAACAAACAGTACCAATGAAAGCCACTATAGCTACAATAACCAAATTTGTGTATCGTAAATTTTATAAGAACACCTACCGATAGTTTAAAAACGGTTGAAATCGGATTACAATCCTGCTCACTTCCCATATAAGACATAAAATTGTATCACCGAGTTAGTATGAGAGGACTTTAAAGAAGCCAGGATCAAAGTTGGAGGATGGGCGGACTACCTATTTCAAACAAATTCAGTTCGTCACATTCATCTTTCATTTTTATGTTACATTGTGAAAATGGGTGAAATCAGAAAACAACCACACCTACATAAGTATGTACTTTCTTTATCAACGTTTTAAATTTCTTTTGATTCTTTGACTTCCCAGTATACAAACCCAGAAAAAATAATATAACGAGATAAAACTTTGAGCGTATATTGCCTTTGAAATATGCCACCTCAAACTGTGCAAATCGCACCAAGCCCCTAGGTACCTAATTTACTGTACCTATAATTAACTTTTTAAATAAAATATTGGTCAATGTGTGAGATATATAATTGTAATTCGGAGAAAATTCTTTCCTGATAATAGAATGTACATATGTACTTGTATGTCTAAAATGGGTTGAATCAATATATCTTTTAGCACCCTAATATTAATCAAATTGTTAGTTATCTCAATAAAATTGTGTTTTACTCAAAACAGAGTATCTTTGGGCCAAAAAGGCATACCATTAGGCGAGAACTTGACCTAGCCTATCTTTGACTAATGTCAGGATTTTCGAACACCCGGTTGGCTTTATTCAATATGTGAAGAACCTTTATGAAACCTTGAGAGCATTTTATTAGTCTGTGGCCATTTAACTGCAAGTATTATTGGCAAAAAAGATCAAATCGGGTTAATACTCCTATAAACCTAATATATGGTAAGATCTTCAAGATTTCGTCAAATTAACTGAACTTTTAATATTGGATATAATATAATATATTATAATTTTATAAAGTCTTGTTCCTTCATCAGAGATAATTTGGACAAAATATTGTCCGTGTCCCCTCATTGGATCGTACAACGACAAGAAAAAATTTGTGTTGTGTTGTGTTGGAATTTCTAAATGCGTCTGTGTACCTCAGTTTTGTAAAATAAATAAATGCCATCTAAAATGGCTCTTAATTATTGCAAAAAAGGTAGCGTAGGTATTGAATTCAGAACAAAAGATCAAAAGTTATCAAAATGGTATAAGTGTTTTCTTCAATGCTATCAATTTTTTTGTTTACACGTTTTACTATAGACAAGGTTTTAGATAGCACAAATGTGTATTTGTATCAAAAACAGTAAACAAAAAGTGTTTATTTTAATTAGTTAAAATATATTTTTTATAGAAGACAACTGGCATTGACGCTGTTCTAGGCCAAGGCGATTATAAAATGTTTTTTGCCCCGATCTAATGTTTCTAAAGATTGGGAATCGAGTACAGCTTATATAGCACTAACTTTGTAATATATTTTTGTGTCAAGAAATTATCTTTTTAAGAACTAACTAACTTTGTTATATAATTTTATGGAACTTATATTGAATAAATTATATTTTTCAAGAGGATTACACAACATTTGTAAGCGCAGGAATAATTAAAGCAAAAATATAATGTCTTAATGATCACATATGGGCTTAGGAATATTTCGAGAACTTTAATAGCTTAATCGAGCTAATTGCTTTAAAAGCGCATTTAATAACTGCACAGCCCACGCGATTAATTGCCAGTATCTACACACATACATGCATATGCGTGGGTGTCACTCACATCCTTATTAACTAACGCTGTATTAATTATTAAGCTTTCGTTAAAAGGCGCTAAAAACACCGGAAATCTAATTTCAACGAATCATACGGGAGACACATCACGAAGTTAATTTAATTAAAATACCCTTCTATATACAGATATATAATACACATACATATTGTACGCGCTGATAATATGCTTTGCTATGTTTATCACAGATACATTCGATATTGGTGGTTTATGTCAGACTATCTGAGCCTTAAGAATTAATTTAGAAAAATACAATCAAACATTATAAATACACATATATGTATGTATATAACATAACATACAACACAAGCAGTTAGATAAATATTAGAGAACTGTATTATCTTTAGTATGATGGATCATACAATTTATACTTACAAGCGTGTAGCACACACAAATATACATAGCATACTTTGTCTACATAGATACATACATACTACGTATTCACTTATGGCTGTTCGTTGCGTGAGTTAATATCACTTAAAGAGGATGTAATTGCCTGTGCCGACACTTGAAATACAAATTAGCTGTTATGTGCTTTCGTCGGTAGCATCTCATCAATACTTTTCCTTATCATTATTTTATTATACATGCTTCCCCTTTTATGAAATAATACGTACGACTGAAGAGATTATTACTGACAGTTAGTAATTCTCTAAAATTTAAGTGATGAAAGTACAAATTGTTGGTTTAAACAAACCGAAATCGATAATACTCGTAATTAGTTGGATAGCAACAAATGTTAGACGCCAGCTGGCTATTTGAATTTTTTTAAGTTTCATAATTTACTTTAATTTATTGGGTTTTGTTATCCATTTTCGAACACTTCCAGCCCTGAGTATAAAGACCGATGGAACTACCGGTCGATTAAACGATATAAACTTCCCAATAAACCGACATAAATGAAAATCAAAGGGAACGTCAAATGTCATCATAGACTCTTGGCACACCCACAAAAACACGTTTATTATAATTATATAAAGTGTTTTAACTAAGTTGAAAATTAAGAAAAAAAACAATAATTCCTATTCTAATAACACTGTTCACTTTTCACTTTTCAAAATGGCGAATACCTACTACACGAATTTAAAACTTCCAGTTAAATAAACATCGTACATATCGGTCAATAAGTAAGAGGTCTGAGGTAAATTAAGTATTGTAAATATTGTGTATATATGAAAACATATATGTATGTATATTGCAGATACTACAACTTAATTTATTTTTTATGATATCTTAATGGAATTAAGAAGATTTTTTAATATAAATGTGGTATAGTGTATAGTGATTTGTACAAAAAATAACGCGAAATTTGAGTTTTTCTGAGCTACATGTATTAAATGTTCGATTGTGTTGTTTCGTTATGTTGGTATTTTAAACGTTTAGTTAATTTTTAACAGCTGTTTTGCTTGGACTCGTTTTGGTTCGTATTCGCTTTTTGTGCCAAAATGGCTCAAGTGATGTTGGACTCAGTCCGCGTCGAGTCAGTAGTTTATTGTTAAGACGTGGAAACCAAAGCTCAATCCAATGGAATGTAAAGGTTTTCCTAAGAGTTTTCTTGGACTGCAAGGGCGTCGTGCTTCATGAGTTCTTACAAAAGGGTCGTACGGTCAATGGAGAATACGAACAGCAAGTTATACGTAATTTGCGCAAAGTAATCCACCACAAACGAACATATGTATGTATTTGTGGAAGAACAAAAACTGGTTTTTGCACCATGATAGTATCTATTAATAGTGCCGCAGTCACAGGATTCCTCAGATCAGGCTAACAGTGGCTTGTTTTGTTTTGTCCCAAAACTGAAGAGACCCATGAATGACGACGCTACGCTATGATTGAGGAGATAAAAACTGTACCGAAGGAGGAGCTAAACAGGATCACAAAAAGTTACTGGGGTGATTATTATGAAGGGGACCTAATTACATATGTTAATTTTAAAATAAGTATTTCGGTCCCGAAGTAAAATGTTGTAATAAAAATAATTGAGTCTACGACTTATAATGTACATACTTATACTTATAAATAAGGTCGAGCAAAGAAGATTGAATTCTTACTCAACAGTTTTTAATATAAAGTTGTGAAACTTAAAAATTGCGAGAGTAAAAACTGTTCAGTTACATCCTAACTTAGCCCTTTCTCACTTTTTTAGTTTTATATTACGAAAGTTTTTCAGGAAATATTATATTAAAGTACTCAGTTTAAAAAAATTTACAAACTGTAGGATTTTTAAATATGTGTCAGGCCACGTTAAGAGAAATTGTTAAAATCACCGTAATATTTGGCGCCTTGTGAAAGTACTATAGAATTCTCCGGAACTCATAATATAGTACATCTATTTTTTTTTGTTTAAAGTAGTAGGTACACCCTTTTTCAATAACACGTTTTCTTGAGCTACAGAAGTTTATCAAGAGCTGAGAAAATGTTTCAAAGTCATTCTTGAAGTTATGTAAAGCGTAACTGTACACAGCCTTGTACGTCTGACATTTTATTATTTTCATTTTTATACTCTTGCAACCTGTTGCTACAGAGTATTATAGTTTTATTCACCTAACGGTTGTAAGAAAGAGGAAAGTTGAAATCCGGGTGTTATTAAAACAGCTGCACGACTCCATAAGAACGTGTGTATTTTAATATTTGGCAGATGTCTCTTAAAGTCTGTCGCTCTCTATGTGTTCAGTACATAACAGCTGAAGATATGCCTCAGAATCAGCAATAATTCTTGGAATTTGAAATTTCATTGAGACCAAATGTAATTGAAATGATTGGATCTAAAGTATCAAAGTTTAGATGCGAAAAAAGCAGTCATTACTTATAAATGTAGATTAATAAAGTGTTTTCCGTTCTAATCATGCCATTTACATATGAATGTTTATTAACGTTACAGAGTAAAAATTATCATTCCAAGGCATAGTTTTTAGATTAAGTATCAAAATTGTCGATAAGCATTCAAAGTTTCCCATTTAAATAAATTGTAAACAATATTTTTTTAATTCGAAAAATTTGTTTAAAAAGATGCTAATCGAGTTTTGCTTAAAAATAATTTAGAGAATTTTAAAGGGTTCTGAAGATCTATGAAATTGTTCATTTCTCCCTCACTTTGAAATATAATTTTAAAGCGAGTTGATCAAGAGTTGAACAATATACTGAAATTATAAAATTTTTGGTTTTTTTATAAATTTTATTTTTTTGGTGAGTTTATTTTAATTTCTAGTTATATTTTATATTTCCATGAAATATGTTTATTACTTGTTGACAAATATTAAATTTTGATTCTAACATAATTCAATGTTGGTTAAGATACATTAAATTCTTATGAAACAAATGCATCTTTCAAATCATTTTCAATAAAGCTAATCTTTCAAACAGTTTGTAAATTTTAAAGTCGAAACTTTTCTCCAGGCTAAAATCACAAAATTATCCATAAAGTACAAATTCGCAACCACTCTATGTGCTAACTATGTACCAAACTAAAAAATACATGCAAAATGGTAAGAAAAGAATAAATATCAAAAATTGTGCCTTCTAGAGAATCAGACATTTTCGCTTGTCCTAGTGGCGGCATATTCGGATTTTCACTGTATCTAAGTAGATCTAAATCACATATTTATGTATATTTACATATAAAATTCGATGTCTGAAAGCTTACCTGAAGTTCCAATTTCCTTTGTAGCCTGTATCTTTTCAATTAAATTTTCAAGTCTTGAACTTGGCCCTCGATAGAGCATCTTTACAGCCATTATATTAGAGTCATATGTTCACTATTTTTAATGTTTTACTGTTACATGTATATTCACTTACGTATATTTTAAAATTAAACAAAATCATATATGTAACTGTGATTCTTACAACTTGACTTCAATTTATAAATATTTGCTCTTATTTTTATCAAACAACTTAATTACGCGAACACCGAACCCAGACTGAAATCATGATTACCACTGTTTTAAATATATGATGTTAGGTGTTACGTTGGACTTTAACTATTTCCATATGGTATTTTTATATCTAAGTACATATGTACATTCAACGTCCTCAAAGGGTTAATTGAGCAATCAACATGATATTCGCTCTAAGATTAATAATTTCAAAAATAAATAAGTGATGTGTAAAACAGTTTTAATTTGTACGCTTGGTATGAGTAAACGCTACAACTAGAAAATATAAACCATAAACAAGAACAAGAACTGACACTAGAACACAACTATTATACACGAGCGTTCGCCAACAACTGATGAGTTTGGTGGCGTTGTAGCTTAGCCACTGCTGGTGGCGCAATGGGATTGGGAGCAAAAATACACTGATGACAAACACCTATGTATGTTATCTTCCCAGCAGAGAAACTAAAAGGAGAAACCAATGCTTGTTGATACTCACAGCGTTAACGGGCCCGACGAGAACCTGATTTCACAAACACAACGGCATCATACAGGTTCAGTTTGTTGTTCGTCAGCCAAGACGCGTTAGCGAACACGATTTGCTGTCGTACATAGAGGGTGAACGAATACAGACAGGATGTAAGGGCGGCGATTTTATTGTCCGAAACTGTTAAATGGCGCTAGCGCCCACACATATTTTCTGCTATCGTCGGCAGTCGACAGAAGCATTTTTATCATTTACTACGATACGATACTTCGTGCCGTCACGGTGTTGGTTCTTGTACTGAAATCAACGATGTTATTGGTGTGTTCATTCGTGTATATTCGCCTTTGTTTTCAAAACCATGTGTTGTTTACTAGCGTAGAAAAGAGATGGCAATGTAAGCACATTCATATACTTCTACATATCTTAAATGTACACTTATTTAAAATCCTTATATACACATACTATTTGTCAAAAGGTAACAAATGCATATATACATATATATATATGTATACATTTTCAAATGTTTTTATTTAAATCTAAAAATTGTAAATTTTTAAACATATGTACATAATTAATGTTTTAATATTGGTTTATATTTTATGACACGGTGATTTACCAAAAAATTAAATGTATATATGAATTCACATACTCGGTCTTTATATACATATGTATGTGTGTAGATGTTTTTGATTATATTACTAAATAAAATTTAATTTATCTTTTTGTTGAGTCATAAATTTATTTCGATTGCTTGCGAAATAATACGTCTTTAGAACAAAAATGTTCCTAACACTACAAATCTTGTCTTGACCAAGTTTTTACCAATAGCAATTGCCATAGTGCTAAATGAAACTAATTACACCCAACTCTTTTTTACACAGTTTCTTTTTACACGGATTTGAAGTTACACGGTTGAAGAAAAAAATTTGTTGTAAAAAACTTTCGATCTAGTACGGTTTCAAAATCACTGTCTTGTAATTATGTTTGTTTTTACCACACTTAGCACCATTGCTGAAATGAACATACTATACATAGTAGTAACTGGGAAATCCACTTATTCGATAATTTTTACCTACACATTTTGTTCGCATGATATTTACATTGCTGAAATGGATATCTTCAGCGATGATATACCTATGTACATACATACATATGTATATAAATGCACGTATGGTCTCCAACTATTTTATAACAATTTTTATATATTATACGTAGAAAGTTTAATAGAAAATGAATATAACATGAACATGAACATGAACATAACAAAATAAGAAATTTTCTACATTCTTAATCGATCTAAGGGATTTCGTCCAAGTATACAATGGCGCGTCGGTTATATCTTCCGTCCTCTTAGTTTGCATCGTATTAGAGAGGGGATCTGTGGTTTAAGAAATTTTGAAACCACTAAAGAGTTATCAACATGAATTCCTCAAGACGAATTTTTCCGATACCTCTCCGGAAGTGTGAAAATTAGTGTAATCGGATAATAACTCCACCCAATCTATATATAACGGTAATGTTTGGTTAGAATTGCACAGCCAAAATGCTACGAAAAGCTTCTTTTGGGGTCGGTGCTAAAACTAGACAATGGTGGCACCGCCTACCTTTAAGTGAAATAAAAATATTTCAGGTCCAGTAAATATGTATATCGTGATAAATCTTTGCATAACTAGCCACTTCAGGATAAAACATTGCAAAAATTAGATATAACTGTTCCAGTAGAATATATACATACTTATATGTATACATATATAGAATATGTAAACCCAGAGTCTATGGCTAACTTTCTACCGACATATCCGTCAATCTCAAAGATATATTATTGAAATTCAGAGGGAATTTTTCATTTCATTTCATTGCATCGAGTCAATACTTCCCAATGCCAAACTTTAATGCAATCAGTCCAGAGGTTGGTTGTATCTCATTTGAGAATGGTTTTAAAATTATTATCGCCAAATAAAATATAGTGACAACAATAACTTACAAGCAAAAAATATTTGAAATGGCTGATTGCTGTGTTACCAGCTCCATAAATTTACCGAAAATTGTAGTCTGCTGCCTTCTTTGTATTGGATTTTAGTTTATTTTTCACTTTGAAACCTACAGTTCAAACCGACATTTCACCTTTGCATCATAATTCAGTTTTAAAGACTTCCACTAATAGCTTTCCAGAATAATCAATATTATTAAGTTTGACATTAAAAAAATTAATCCTCTAATTACCAAGTCAAAAGTTATAATTTGACTTACCATCTGATGAACGAATATGCTCATCTTTTTCTGTGAACATTTCAAATAATTCCATCTCTACTCATTAAATCTAAATACAGTGAAATTTCTAATAATCGGAAACCCACTGCTGTATTATATTTCTATTGAACTGATAAGTGCGAAACAATGTCAGCCAGAAATGAATGAATGACAATTATCCCATTAGTTACCGTTGAGCCACCGTGACCTAGACGGCACCAACGCAAGAAATTTGTTTGCTGTGATCATTTTACATATTTTTATTAAAGGAAACTGTCGCAAAACAACTAAAATTAATTAAGCTGGAACTATAAATTATACGCAATTTTCTTGACGAAATTTCCACGTTTATCAGAGATAGTTTGAACGAAATATTATCAAAATAGTGTCCTTGTCCGGTCATTGGAACGCTTTCATGTCTGCTTATGGGAATTGCTTTTGTATAAAAGTAATAATTAAAACGTTACGTTCATGAAAATTGTCTAGTTATAGGGGGTGTCCGGCTATGAGGACTGTCCGCATTGGGGAATTTCACTGCATTACAATGCTTAGTGGAACGAGTTTGGTGCTTTCATTAATATACCTTTTACTAAAAATAATTTATAAAAAATACTCCCTTGTATAGCATAATCGCTACTTAGTTGTTTAAATACTAGTGAACTAGCAATAACAAGTTTTTTTTTAAAGAAGTGTGGGCAGGTTTTCGTGTGCACGGCTTTATTTTATGTGGATATGTTAAATATCGTACGTCTATCGTTTAAATAGGGACAAATATTTGAATCGCTTTGTAAAACATTTATCAGCAACGTAAATGCTATTGTTAGAAATAGCTTAACGCTGATTGGTCAACGAATTCTCTACCTCATTCATTTACGAAGTTTGATTGGCCGCTTAGATCAGTAATTTGACTCTTTTGAAGGTGGAGCGGAGCATGCGCTACATCAAAGCGTGAATTCTCTCTTTTTATATATCAATATATGTGATGTAGTGATGATACAGAGAGCAAGCAAATATATAAGTTTATATACATACACGTACATATCTTTTGCTAATTGTTATATAAGTATATAAATAATACTTAACCACTTAAGTTTATAAATGTTGCTCGCTTAAGTCTTTTGATTTCATAATGAACAAAATAAAGGTTTGCATGTAAATATGCATCCATACTTTTAGTTACGTCCACAAATATACTATATAAGTTTTTTACACACATATACCCACAAACATACCTATACATCTTTAATGGCATCACGCATTAGTTTTATCTCTAGCTACAGTTCGGTTGGGATATTGTGGAAGAACTAAACAAATACAAACTCTCTACGCACAGAAATGCTTTGCCGCGACTAAACTGAGCCTGCTTCAATCAAAATGTTTTGGGTTTTATTAGTTTAATAAAAATAATTGTAAATAACATATGTTCTTACAGTTGGGGTACTCACAACCCGTAGTAAAGCATCGTAAAATCGTAAAATTATAAATTTTTACACTTGTTCAAAAAAATTGTTGTTGGATTTCATACAAAAATGAGTTTACTCATTTACAATTCTCAATGCTATGCTATTTCGAATCGTTATAACTTATAACTTTATGAGACTTGTGAAAACCCTAAGTATAAATAAATTTTAGATAAATAAATGAAATAATTTGTTAATTAATATTTAAATGTGTTTTAATTATTATTTCTTCTAAAATGTTTTATTATAGTAAAAGTGTTAATGCAGAATAGGTTTCAAAGAGTAAATCTATATTATTAGCAGACAATGATATATTACAACAAAGGTTTTGTTCTCACTCCAGTTTAAAAATCTGTATTATTTGGGTATTCAAATTAAAACAAAAACCAAATGCTGTTCATATGTGAAAACGAGGAAAACATATTAGGAAGCGCCAAGTATTCAAGTGTACTCAAGAACAAGTTTTTATGCAATTTTATGAAGATAACTCACATTCTGATCGACATAATCAGCATAAAGTTTTCATTGTCGAAAAGTTTTATACTTATATCGACGCTCACAACTTAGAAGCACTTTGCTTTTAAGGCGATTCTAATTTCTGGAAATTTATTTGTATATGTATAAACATGAAAAAAACTTTTGTTCACTATTAATAAAAACCAGGAAAAAATGCAGTACAATACAAATGACATGATCGCGTTCAATAGAACATATACATGTGTATGTATGGCTGTACAAATCAGATTCAATATAATAAAACGTACATAAAAATGCAATTACCAAAAATATTTGTTTTGTTAAAATTAAATAAAAAATAATGTGTTCTCAGTAAACATAAAGATAATTTCGAAGAATTTCAAAGCTAAGATATAAATTAAGAGTACAAAATGGATGCCTCAACCCCCATTTTCAACACTAATCTTTACTTGATATACATATTTATAGTCAGTTTTATTTGTTTGAATCGGAAATATCAATATCGGAGAGCCAAAAGATCACTAACTTGCTTAGTAGAGAATAATTCATTGCAATTATTAAATTATTACCTCATACGCTCAAAACTTCGAATTTTCGATTCTAATTTCAAAGCGTTTAATGTATTGCAAGCACTGATTCTAATTTCTGGAAATTCTAGTTACAGAAAGTTCTAATTTGCGAGCGTCGACTGTACATGTATAGTACATATGTATATAGAAGGTGGGATAATTTGCGAATCGATTTCACACATTTTTGACATTAAATTCTAGTATAGATGTGTTTATGGATACCCAACACATCTGGCAACCACATTTTACTTTTCAAATCAACAAAAACATGATTTTTGTAAGAACTTATTTTTCTTCAATACCTCACTCGTACTTTAATTTAAATATGAATTAAATATATGCAGTAACAACCGTTCGGTTCAATCTGACATTACGAGATACTTTTGCCAAAAAAATTTGCTCTCTGAGTTTCATTAAGATATATGAGTAATAACGTCAGCAGGATTTTTGCGAATTATTATATTAACTATATCCCCCACTTTATTTATTTCATTTCATTAAGATAATTCACATATTGACCGATAGTTTAAATTTCTTTATATATGTTATGTATGTGGGAGCTAGGGAAGTATTTACTAAATTTTTGACTTATTAACTCCGAATATATAAAATTTTGCACGTTTATCTCCCTAAGAAGCTCAGGCTGTTCACTTACCGGAATCGCCGAAATCAAACCAATGCTCTCGGACAGTCTCCCTGGCGGTGAAAGTGAAATCGCTTGTTACTGGCGACATTCTCCATTGCTGCCCTGCTTTCCAAGACTCTTCTGCCCTATATCCGAACCCATGTTACTTCCTTGATATCTAGCTGCTTGGCTATCTATGTTATTAGCATATATAATACATACATATGTAGCTGCCATACAATTTTGTTAATCAAAATACAGCTATTGTTACGAATCTTTTGTAGGTATTTGTAAAGGGTATTACTCTATAGTTTCCGTACAACCGTTAGCGTTTTTATTGTGTTTTTATTTATTTAGCTAAACCAAATAAACGGATTTCATTTTCATAACTGTTTTGTAAATTATTTCTGTATAAGGTTCTGCCAGCTCATTAAGACCTTATTCTCCAATCTGATAAGTCAAAAATGTTTAAATTTAATTTCTAATAGTACACATATATAATTTGCGAGTGAGACAAATAAAATATTCGGTTGTATCATTGTTGAAATTCCACCAAATGGCAATTTTGCATGAGTGACATATTTTGACAGCGATGCTAATTCAGCTACTAGATTTTCATTCTTCTAATATCTCGCGCCTAAAACCATCATGTCAAAACTTTTCACATTGTGGACTACAATTTCTGCATGTCAAAATAAAATCAAAGGTAATTACTACTTCCCTTTGAATGTTCAACTGCCTCTCCTGCAAAAAGCGAAGCTTCGACCATTATAAATCAAAGAAGTCACTTCATATGTCACCCATCAGACACCAGCTACTCGCTAACAATTTTAAATTTTTAATGCGCGGCTAAAAGTGACATCTCACCACAGAGATTATTTTTCTCCATTGCCCTTTTGCAAAATCAGGAGAAGTAATACACAGTATAATACGTACATACATAGCTATTGTTTACTGTACTCTACTTTTCATTTTAAGGAAGTGTCTACACAAACATAAAATTATATACATATATTTGTATCTATGTATTAACATTCAGATGAATTGCCTTCTGCCTTTTAGCCTTAAATAGCATAGGTAGATGTCTTCGAACCCACCGTAAACATCATTGTCTATACCATTATAGCTCTGACTTTTCTATTCTTGTTGATGAGTATTTTTTGGTTGAATTGTATGTTTCTAAAATGTCACCAGAATAAAGTGAGTACCAGTAGATTCAAAACTTTGCGAATGGAAAGAAAGGTCGACTAAAAGCCACTTTTTGTGCATACAGAAATGCCAGTAAACGAGGTAGCTTGTGCATAATTAATAAATAATAAAAATTTTCTTCTATCCAAAGCTGAACACCCCAGCAACCACCGGCTTGTCCAAAAGATTTTGGTGAGTATCCAATCACATGTGTCACTCAACATGTTCGCTATCAGTGACATTCATGAACTTGAATATGTGATATGGTCACGTGGTACGCTGGGTATGCTCAGACTGTCAACAGTCACTTTATTTCCCTTGCATATACGTCATCCTACACCTACAAACCCACAAATGATGTTAGCGATGTAAACTCGTATGAGTACTGCTTTTATGAAGTCCGCTTAAGTGAAGGGTCCTGTACACACAATAGATATAGGCACATATTTTCACACATACATATGTATTTGTGTGCAAAACGAATGTGAGTTGAACACCGAATAGCCTTTAATTTAAGCATAAAGCTCAGATGCATGTCAGTGTCAGTCAGTCCGCCTAGGCACTCCATATTCACCTCCTTACTTTTAACGTCGCTTCGATAAGTTTTTTTGCCATTATTACCTTTTTAACCAATATGTATTTTATTTTCTAATAGAAAAAATCATTGATATCGTGATTTTGTGATAAGTCACTAGTGATAATTATTCTTATACTCTTGCAACATGTTCTTCTTACAGTTGTGTGCATCACCTGAAACTAAACGAGTTATACGCGTTCGTGTGCTTATATATAGTCCCTCAGTTTTTGAGATCTAAAATGTTGCACGTCTATTTCCCTAAGAAACTAAGGCTGTTCACTTATCAGAACCGCCGATATCGAACCACTGCTCTCGGACAGTTTCCCTGGTGCCTTGCTCTCCTGCGGTTATCTCGATCTGCGAAAAAATCATTGATATCGTGATTTTGTGATAAATCACTAGTGATAATTATTCTTATACTCTGAAACTAAACGAATTAGGTTCATGGTTATATATATACAAGTACAAATCCTGTCTGTTTGTCAGTCCGTGCCAACTGAGTAATACGTGAGATATCGGCACACTTGGCACACATGATTCTTAACCTCATATCCTTGGCCCCCATTTCCTTGGCAAAAAGGTAAGGCGTAGTTTGTATATGGGCGTAATCAGATCACTGCCACGCCCACAAACCGCCATTAAGGGAAAACCTATAAAGTGTCAGAACTTAGCACTTGATTAACCTTAGTACAGGGGATTGTAGTAGCAAGGACCACCTGTGGGCCAAAAATCTTGAAAAAGTGGGCGTGGCCCGTCCTTTAATAGGTTTAATGTATGTACATATCTCTAAAATAGCCAGAATAACCATATTCGCTCAACATAAATCCCATAGTCGATAATAGGAAAACGGAAATCGGACAATAACATTGCTCACTTTCCATATAACGGTACTGTTAAAAAACACTAAAATTGCGAGAAATCAATAACTAAATAGGGCAGAGACATAAAATTTTACACTCGAGATGGTATAAGCTCAATAGAAGCCGGGATACCAGTACCACCCATTTTTGGGTGAAATCACGTATCTCTGGACCCGCCCACCTGAATTCAACCACATTTGAAACATGACATACTCCTCACATTACTATGTAACGGTACGAGAACGTGCGAAATCGGACCGCAATCACGCCTACTTTCCATATAAGCCAATTTCCAATTCCATTTGATCATTTCAGTTTCCAGTTAACAAATTAAGAAGCAATCAAAATAACGAAATACAACTTCGCAGAAATAATGTCTTCAGGGTATGTCATCTTATGACCAAAAATTATTCAAATCCAGCAAAAACTGTTCAAGCCCCTGGGTACCGAATATGTTGACCCCAGTACTTAAAGTTGACTTTTTTCGGAAATTATCGGTCAATGTGTGAGATGTATAATGAAATTCTTAGAGATCCCTTTCCTGATGGCAGAATATTCAGGTGTCAGAAATGGATTGAATCGGGTCAATACTTCCTTTAGCCCCAAATATACCTAATATGAAGGTTTTCGAACTTCCGGGTGACTTTATACCGCTTACATCAGCCAATATGTTAGTTATATCAATGAAAATAAAGTGTATCTTTCTGCCTAAAATAGGTAAAGTTGAGCGAAAACTTGACCTAATCCTCGTGCAACTAATATCAAAATTTTCGAACATCCGGCTGACTTAGTGCATATGATTGGTATTATGAATCTCATAATATATTTGTGCTTTATTTTTACTCGGTTATATTCTACACGAGTACACTTGCATAAACACTTTATTGCCACGAGTTAAATGGTCTACTCGAATATAGTTAATATTCACTTTTTCTTTACATAGGTAGAGGTGTACCGTATTGCTAATTTTTTGCCAAAAATATAATTAATTACCAAAAATGTTACTAAAAGTTTAATATGTTTTCCTTTACACTTTAATTTGTCAGCTAGTTAAAAGTCGATGTGATGAACGTGAATCAAAGAAAAATAAAACAAGTTAAAAGAGTATAAAATGTTCGGTTGCACCTGTACTTAGCCCTTCCTTACTTTTGCTGTCTTCTTTTCGCAAAACTGGTTTTTGAAAGAAACGACAATATGTAACAGAGAACTGCGTAAGTAAGTAAAATATGTACAATTTGGGCCAATGTAAGAGTTGAATAGCCGGAAATAATCCAAGAATTTATTATATTGCGATATCTCGTTTTGAAACTCAGTTGAAAACGCCAGAACAGCAATCGCCATATCATTATTTTCTTATCGAAGAATTTTTAGAAAACATTTATTAATCATACAACAGAATATTTCAAATTTTTATTTAAATTAAGGTGTAACATACACCCTGAATAACTCTCCGTCAAGTTCCAAATTAGGACCCGCCTGCCCAAAGAAATAATAAATAATAGTTTATAACCTTTGAAAGTAAATTATATTTTTATTTTAAAAATTTGATGTTTGGATGTAGAGGTGAAGATAAAAAATGAATAACTCATCAGTGATAGTTTTTTAAATTTTTTTATTGGTTTCAGTTTTAGCTTTTTATCTGATTCAGCTGTCTTTAAATAAACAGGTGCATGAAATTTCTAATGTAACCGCAACGTATGCCACGAGTCCGACCGCACGGGTTTTTGTTGTGATTGTATTATAAATAAAGAAAATAAATACATAACTATGTATTGGTTGATTGATTCAGTGGTATAATTTGTTTGTGAATTCACAACATAATTAAAAACTGCTAAAATTAAAAAACGAAGGACACAAGAAAAAATGTTATCTTTGACTGCACTGAAACGATAATACCAGTCCCAGTTGCATTTCTATTCCATTAAAGAGTATAAAAAGATTATGGTCTCGATTCTGATCAGTCAGTTTGAAGGGCACACATATTCTATAGTGATCCAATCTGAAAAATTCGTTCAGAGATTGAAGCGATGGAATGCATAACAATCTGGCCCAATTTCGTGAAGATACTTTCTCAAATTGTCAACTGTTAGTTTGTATGGTAGCTATGTATATGCTATAGTGATCCGATCTGAGCAATTTCTTCTATGCCAAATTTCTTGAATAAATTCAAATTCAAAAGTTTTCCAGAAATTTTGCAAAATAATTAATAAACATTATTGGCACACTTAATTTAAATGTGAGCAAAAATATTACGTGATATATGATGCAGGCTAGTTTTGGTTTTCTGATTCGGCTGTGCAGTACTTTTACAGATAAACCAGCGACATCTTCAACACTAAACAATGGTACACATTTGAGCGCTAAAGCAAAATCATTAAAGTGACACATTGCTGAAAGGGCAGAGTTAAGTGCAGGTATCTACTTGTGCCGGACGGACTTGTCACAAAATACATTAATAACAATCATTGCCACCTCTAAACGTAACGTTTAACTGACTGCTTAATGGTTTCTGAAAATTTTTGAAGAGGTCTAGACGTTGATAAATTAGTAGAGGAATCTCGTAATTTACGACACTTTAGGATTACTGTTTAGAAAATTTAATAAATCTACCGATATTCAGTTTATTCACTATTAAATGAATTGTAGCGGAAAGGTAAGTATGCTTCATTATCGTCTAATTATAAATAATTTCATTAAACATAGGAACACATTGAAAAAATATTCCTGTGTTATTTAGTTATTGACAACTTACAACCTGTTAAGGAATCGTTTCAGTGTGAAATTTTCAAGAAATATATTTTTGTTGCAATATCGGATAGTATGCACTATAATAAACATTCTCTCAAATTTTCTCCAATCTTTAAGCGCGTTTTTCTCAGAATGGTGTTTTTTAAACCGGTTTCCACTCTCAAAGGGAGAGTTTTAAAGATATCTAGTTCCAATTTGGTGAAAATATTATTAACGTAATTCGCTATTGCGCAATGGAAACTTTTATTTTATTTTTATACTCTCGCAACGAAGTTGCTAAGGAGAGTCTTATAGTTTTGTTCACATAACGGTTGTTTGTAAGTCCTAAAACTAAAAGAGTCAGATATAGGGTTATATATACCAAAGTGATCAGGGTGACGAGTAGAGTTGAAATCTGGATGTCTGTCTGTCCGTCCGTCTGTCCATCCGTCCGTCCGTGCAAGCTGTAACTTGAGTAAAAATTGAGATATCATGATGAAACTTGGTACACGTAATTCTTGGCTCCATAAGAAGGTTAAGTTCGAAGATGGGCAAAATCGGCCTACTGCCACGCCAACAAAATGGCGAAAACCGAAAACCTATAAAGTGTCATAACTAAGCCACAAATAAAGGTATTAAAGTGAAATTTGGCGCAAAGGATCGCATTAGGGAGGGGCATATTTGGACAACTATAGCTATGTCAACCAAACTCTATAGAGTCGTTTCCTTCAGGCATTTCCATATACAGTTCAAAAATGGAAGAAATCGGATAATAACCACGCCCACCTCCCATACAAAGGTTATGTTGAAAATCACTAAAAGTGCGTTAACCGATTAAAAAAAAACGTCAGAAACACTAAAGTTTACGGAAGAAATGGCAGAAGGAAGCTGCACCCAGGCTTTTTTAAAAATTGAAAATAGGCGTGGCGTCGCCCACTTATGGACCAAAAACCATATCTCAGGAACTACTAAACCGATTTCAATGAAATTCGGTATGTAATATTTTCTTAACACCCTCATGACGTACGAAATATGGATGAAATCGGTTGACAACCAGGCCTTCTTCCAATATAACGCTATTTTGATTTCAATCTGATGCCTTCTCTGTATAATATATAGTACATTAGGAACCAATGATGATAGCGGAATAAAACTTTACACAAATACGGTATTTAAAAAATATGTAAATGACGCATAATGAAATCTCGATTTTCACTTTATCATGCGAGAGTATAAAATGTTCGGTGACACCCGAACTTAGCCCTTCCTTACTTGTTTTGATTTGTTTTCTACCAAAACCTGTCCAAAATTGGATACTTTTTTTCAAACCGCCGCAATTTTCTCAAATTTAAAAAAAGTAAAAAAGGTTTCCATATCACGATAGCGACTTTCCTGCAGATTAATTATCGTTTTGAGATTTTTGTTTCAGACAAAAATTACGGCCGCTATCATGGACATCATAACAGGACCTTTCCTTTTTATGTGTCATTTCTACAATTTATTGAACTATTATACACCCAATAAGTAAACATAAAAAAATCATTTTTATTCGTCATGAATGTATTTATTTATAAAAAATCGGACTGATTAGTTAATTTCAGTTCAAAAAAAATAATTTAATTTGGCACAGGGTATCACAGTAACAAAATTAAATTCCATTCGAAATTTTCACTTTAAAGTATACAAATCAAAAATGAATTGCAGGCATGACCAAAAATTGGCCTAA
The DNA here is from genome assembly GCF_016617805.1 of Bactrocera tryoni. NCBI lineage: Eukaryota > Metazoa > Arthropoda > Insecta > Diptera > Tephritidae > Bactrocera > Bactrocera tryoni. Next base: position 59,107,597 of record NC_052501.1, on the reverse strand, counting down.
TCACCCATATACCCTATAGTTATATGGTATAGTAGTTCGATCTAAGGCAATAGTCCTTACTAAATAAAGCGCGCCAGTCGTTTCTTCTTTTCGCTACGTGGCGCCAATTGGATATTCCAAGCGAAGCCAGGTCCTTCTCCACTTGGTCTTTCCACAGCAGAGTGGAGGTCTTCCTCTTCCTCTGCTTCCCCCGGCGGGTACTGTGTCGAATACTTTCAGAGCTGGAGTGTTTTCGTCCATCCGGACAACATGACCTAGCCAGCGTAGCCGCTGTCTTTTAATTCGCTGGAACTATGCCGATGTCGTCGTATATCTCGTACAGCTCATCGTTCCATCGAATGCGGTATTCGCCGTGGCTAACGCGCAAAGGACCATAAATCTTTCGCAGAACTTTTCTCTCGAAAACTCGCAACGTCGACTCATCCGTTGTTGACATCGTCCAAGACTCTGCACCATACAACAGGACGGGAATTATGAGTGACTTATAGAGTTTGGTTTTTGTTCGTCGAGAGAGGACTTTACTTCTCAATTGCCTACTCAGTCCGAAGTAGCACCTGTTGGCAAGAGTTATCCTGCGTTGGATTTCCAGGCTGACATTCTTGGTGGTGTTTACACTGGTTCCAAGATAGACGAAATTATCTACGACTTCAAAGTTATGACTGTCAACAGTGACGTGAGAGCCAAGTCGCGAGTGCGACGACTGTATGTTTGATGACAGGAGATATTTCGTCTTGCCCTCGTTCACTGCCAGACCCATTTTCTGTGCTTCTTTGTCCAGCCTGGAGAAAGCAGAACTAACGGCGCGGGTGTTGAGGCCGATGATATCAATATCATCGACATACGCCAGCAGCTGTACACTCTTAAAGAAGATGGTACCTTCTCTATTTAGTTCTGCGGCTCGAACTATTTTCTCCAAAAGCAGGTTGAAGAAGTCGCACGATAGGGAATCGCCTTGTCTGAAACCTCGTTTGGTATCGAACGGCTCGGAGAGGTCCTTCCCGATCCTGACGGAGCTTTTGGTGTTGCTCAACGTCAGTTTACACAGCCGTATTAGTTTTGCGGGGATACCAAATTCAGACATCGCGGCATAAAGGCAGCTCCTTTTCGTGCTGTCGAAAGCAGCTTTGAAATCTACGAAGATGTGGTGTGTGTCGAATATCTTTTCACGGGTCTTTTCCAAGATTTGGCGCATGGTGAATATCTGGTCGGTTGTTGATTTGCCAGGTCTAAAGCCACACTGATAAGGTCCAATCAGTTTGTTGACGGTGGGCTTTAATCTTTCACAGAATACGCTCGATAGAACCTTATATGTGGCTAATCCCACGGTAGTTGGCGCAGATTGTGGGATCTCCTTTTTTATGGATTGGGCATAGCACACTTAAATTCCAATGGTGGGGCATGCTTTCGTCCGACCATATTTTACAAATAAGCTGATGCATGCTCCTTATCAATTCTTCGCCGCCGTGTTTGAATAGCTCGGCCGGTAGTCCGTCGGCCCCTGCCGCTTTGTTGTTCTTGAGGCGGGCAATTGCTATTCGAACTTCTTCATGATAGGGCAATGGAACGTCGGCTCCATCGTCGTCGATTGGGGAATCGGGTTCGCCTTCTCCTGGCGTTGTGCGTTCACTGCCATTCAGCAGGCTGGAGAAGTGTTCCCTCCATAATTTAAGTATGCTCTGGGCATCGGTGACTAGATCACCTTTGGGGGTTCTACAAGAGTATGCTCCGGTCTTGAAACCTTCTGTAAGCCGCCGCATTTTTTCGTAGAATTTTCGAGCATTACCCCTGTCGGCCAGCTTATCAAGTTCTTCGTACTCACGCATTTCAGCCTCTTTCTTCTTCTGTCTACAAATGCGTCTCGCTTCCCTCTTCAACTCTCGGTATCTATCCCATCCCGCACGTGTAGTGGTCGATCGTAACGTTGCGAGGTAGAGCAGCCTGTTTTCTCTCCGCTGCGACACGGCACTCCTCGTCGTACCAGCTGTTCTTTTGCACTTTCCGAAAACCAATGGTTTCGGTTGCAGCTATACGTAAGGAGTTTGAAATGCCGTCCCACAGTTCCCCTTATACCGAGTTGTTGACGAGTGCTCTCAGAGAGCAGTTGTGCAAGCCGAGTAGAAAATCGTTCGACTATCTGTTATGATTGCAGCCTCTCGACGTCGAACCTTCCTTGTGTTTGGTGGCGCGCGTTTTTTGCTGCACAGAGGCGAATGCGAATCTTAGCTGCAACAAGATAGTGGTCCGAGTCGATGTTAGGACCTCGGAGCGCACGCACATCTAAAACACTGGAGACGTGTCTTCCGTCTATCACAACGTGATCGATCTGGTTGGTAGTTTTCCGATCCGGAGACAGCCAGGTAGCTTGATGAATTTTCTTATGCTGGAATCTGGTACTACAGATAACCATATTTCGGGCCCCGGCGAAGTCAATCAGCCTCAACCCATTAGGGGATGTTTCGTCGTGGAGGCCGAATTTAACGACCGTAGTGCCAAAGACACCTTCTTTGCCCACCCTGGCGTTAAAGTCGCCAAGCATGATTTTGACATCGTGGCGGGGGCAGCCTTCATAAGTGCGCTCCAAGCACTCATAAACGGCATCTTTGGTCACATCGACCTTCTCTTCCGTCGGGGCGTGGACGCAGATCAGCGATATGTTGAAGAACCTCGCTTTGATGCGGATTGTGGCTAGACGTTCATTCACCGGAGTGAATGATAGTACCCGGTGACTGAGTCTCTCTCCCACCACGAATCCAACACCAAACTTGCGCTCCTTTATATGGCCACTGTAGTAAATGTCACAAGGACCTACTCGTATCTGTCCTTGTCCCGTCCATCGCATATCTTGGACGGCGGTGATGTCAGCCTTTGTTTTTACGAGGACATCAACCAGCTGGGCAGCGGCACCTTCCCAATTAAGGGACCGGACATTCCAGGTGCATGCCCTCAATTCGTAGTCCTTATTTCGTTTGCCATGGTCGTCATCAAAAGGGGGGTCTCTCATCCGAGACTGGTTATAGCTCTTCACTGGTGGTGTTTTTTTACGTGGCGGGTCCCAAACCCAGCGCACAACCCTATGTAGGGAATGTTTCGCCTTCTCACTTTAGCTCGCCTTCGAACTGATGTTCTTAGGCTACCCAGAGGATACTTGGTCAAAGACCGGAAGTAGTGAGCTGCTTGAGCCATGTGTAAAAGAATCGTTTCCGGCCACTCCCAAGTGAATGATGATCAGAGAACTTTCCTTACTTGCGTGATTTTCTACATTCGTGTTTTCTTAGTCAGTTTTTATTTCAGCTAAATACTACTAATTGTAATCTTTTTAAGTAAACATGTTGAACTTGTAGAATATGAGTTTATTTAATAAAACTACATGAATAATTTTGAATAATTATAAATTTTGTTGCTAAGCCAAAATAAGCTTAGATGGGAAAGAATTTGGCGTTTGCCTAGGCGGTAAATTGTCTCAGGCCGGCCTTATAGGTGTTACAAACTTCGTGGCTAACTTAACGTAGCGTTTGAAGGTACAAATATATCAACTTCTGCGCCACTTCTCAATAAAATTCTCCCTTAAAGTATTGTTCAACTTAAAACTTTTATCGCTTCGATTTTCGAAAGGAATAAAACTGGTAAAAAGCGATGTATATTCATAAATCAATAATTTTGTATTCATATATAGGGATATATCAGGCAAAAGAATGTTAATGACATTATCGCAAACTTTTTCCGCATTTAATTGTATTTAAAAGATCACGTATTTATGGTTTACTTTTATATTCATTAAATATTGACATGTGTAATTTATTATCTACAACGGAGTTACAATAAAAAAACTCTAATATTTTTATGCTTTTCGGAGTGTCACAGTAAAAATGAGAGAATGGTTCAAACTAAACACATGCACATCAATGTACATACCTGTGGTGTACATGGGAAGTACTTACACAAGTGTGTTTCAAAGCGGTGGCCAAGTGCAAGCTTTCGTGAATCTTATGAGTAAGGTAATCGATTTTTTACGACCACCAAATATGCAATTTGTGAATAGTTGCCATAAATAAAGTGAGCACACGTCCCAAATAATAAAAACAACTAGCAAATAAAATGTGTAATGTTAAGGTATACTTTAATTAACGAATATGATAGGCAAAGAGAGAAAAATTGTATTCATACTCTACTGATATTTTTAAATGCAAGTTCACTGACGAATAGTTTTACTAAGCATAAATGTCCCCACTAAAGCATAATGATATAACAATAATAAAATGTACTATATACATATATCTATGAACTTAGAAACCATTTTTATCTTTCAAATTTATTTTAATATAGATAACGTATTGAGGAGTATTTTAATAAAACATTGACTCATACTACACAATGCCATTTTGACATGGTAGTTTTTAAATTAAAGTTTATGTATAAAATTTGGTAAATGTTTTACTCTGTAAGTATGGGCAGGAGTCGTTTGAAAGGACTATCGAAAATTGAGATCGATTGTTTTAACATATGTAAAGTGAAATTGCTTGAAGTGCGCAATACTGGAAAATTTAGCAATTATTTTTCTATTAAAGATCATCATTATTTTAATAAAGCTTGTTTCCGCTTATTAATTAGCTGAATGCAGTTGTTATGTAGGTTTACAATGAAGCTATGCTTAAACTTGTATTAAAAGTTTTCAATCAAATATTCTAAAAACTGCATTCACAAGTTAAAGAATATATACTAAGATATTTAAAACATATTTTTTGCGTTTTGACTTTATTTAATTAGATAAACCAGGTGTTCCGGTATGAAGTGTTAAGATACACATGTATTGGCAGGGAACATTTTTTGTGAACGAGCCTTAGTTTTCTTTCAATTTGGTTGGCATGACATCGGTCAAATATATTACAGTCATTGAACAAACAATATCATAGTTTTTCATTGTGTTGAAAATATCAAATTTTACTATATATCAAAAAGTGATGATTTACGGTTGTTTCCATTTGAAAAAAAGTGCTGAAGAGTCGCATTGAATGCTTGTCGAGGCATATGTTGAGCATGCTCTATCAGAAGCAACATGCAACGGTTCAGGGATAATGAGTGAATGAGAAATTATGAAAGTGGAAAACCACCACAAATTTTGAAGACGCCGAACTATATTGGATGAAGATGATACTTTGAGTCAACAGCAAATGGCAGCCGTTTTAAATGTTGCACGACAAACAATTTCTGACCGTTTGAAAGCTATGGGAAAGATCCAGAAGTGTTGAAATATGAATTGAATGAAAGTCAAACGAAAACCCGAAAAAAACATTTGTGATATTTTTTTATCACAGACTCGAAAGAAAATCACGGAGAAAGTCATGGCTTAATTCGGGACAAGCTTCAAAGACGACTGCAAAATCAGATCGATTGGGTAAGAATGGGATCAGAAGCGTGTGCTATATCATGAGCTTCTAAAGCATAGTGAAACTGTTAATACTAATCTTTACAGGCAACAATTGTGAACATGGTTGTGAATATAATCAAAATACTTGGTGGGGAGTTGCTACACTACCCGCCGTATTCACCAGATTTGGTCCCTTCGATTCCCATTTTTTTCAACGATAGAACACTCATTGGCTAAGCAGCACTTCGATTTATCGCGCAAAAGTCGGGAATTTAGTATTTGATTGGTTTGGTTCAAAAGACGAACATTTCTATTGGCATGGTATCCACAAATTGCCAGAAAAGTGGTCAAAATGTGTAAAAAGCAATGAGCAATATTTTTAATCACTTTTTTTCTTTCCCATTCAAAATAGTATAAGTATTCTACATATTTTCACAAACAAATTTCATATCAGTACACCTGGTTTACAATCATGCGCCACACTAGTCAAAACAATCATAAGAGATTTTATTTTCCTGGCTTTGATTTTTGCAAGGTTCAAGAGTATAAAATGTTCGGTTGCACCTTTCCTTACTTTTTTGATTAGTGCTCCATTTGTTGTTATGAATAGTATTTACATAACTACGGCATTTTCTTAAACTTAGCTAAAATTTTGAAATTAACTAATCTGTCCGGTTTTGTTTTAATAAATAAATACATTTATGACGAATAAAAAACGACTTTTTTATGTTCACTTATTGGGTGAAATTACGCGAAAACAAGAAAAAACGTTAACTTCGGTTGCACCGAAGCTAAATACCCTTCACAGGTGCATTTCTGTTAGTAACTATGTGTTCAATTTGTATGGAAGCTATATGCCATAGTAATCCGTTGTGAACAATTTTTTGGAGATTATATTGTTACCTTTAACAGTAATCCATGCCAAATTTCGTGAAGATATCACGTCAAATGCGAAAGTTTTCCATACAAGCCCTTGATTCCGATCGTTCGGTTTGTATGGAAGCTATGTATATGCTATAGTGAGCCGATCTGCACAATTTCTTCTGATATTACATTTTTGCTTTAGAAAATAATCTGTACTTAATTTCATGAATATATCTTGTCAAATGTGAAAGTTTTCCATACAAGAACTTGTTTCTGATCGTTTAGATTGTATGGCAGCTATATGCTATAGTTAACCGATCTGCACCATTTCTTCGGAGATTACATTGTTGCCTTAGGAAATAATCTGTACTTAATTTCATGAATATATCCTGTCAAATGTGAAAGTTTTCCATGCAAGAACTTGATGCCGATCGTTCAGATTGTATGGCAGCTATATGCTATAGTTAACCGATCTGAACAATTTCTTCGGAGATTACATTGTTGCCTTAGAAAATAATCTGTACTTAATTTCATGAATATATCCTGTCAAATGTGAAAGTTTTCCATACAAGAACTTGTTTCTGATCGTTCAGATTGTATGGCAGCTATATGCTATAGTTAACCGATCTGAACAATTTCTTCGGAGATTACATTGTTGCCTTAGAAAATAATCTGTTCCAAATTTCATGAATATTCTTTGTCAAATGTGTTAGTTTTCGATACAAGAACTTGATTCCGATCGTTCAGATTGTATGGCAGCTATATGCTATAGTTAACCGATCTGAACAATTTCTTCGGAGATTACATTGTTGCCTTAGAAAATAATCTGTTCCAAATTTCATGAATATACCTTGTCAAATGTGTTAGTTTTCTATACAAGAACTTGATTCCGATCGTTCAGATTGTATGGCAGCTATATGCTATAGTTAACCGATCTAAACAATTTCTTCGGAGATTACATTGTTGCCTTAGAAAATAATCTATACCAAATTTCGTTAATATACATATCTTGTCAAATGTGAAAGTTTTCCATACAAGAACTTGATTCCGATCGTTCAGTTTATATGGCAGCTATATGTTATAGTGCTCCGATATCGGCAGTTCCGACAAATGAGCAGCTTCTTGAAGAGAAAATGACGTTTGCAAAATTTCAAAACGATATCTTAAAAACTGAGGTACTGTTCGTATATATACAGACTGACAGACGGACAGACAGACGGACATGGCTAAATCGACTAAGCTGGACATACTGATCATTTATATATATACTTAATAGGGTTTCCGAGGCTTCCTTCTGAGTGTTACAAACTTCGTGACAAACTTAATATACCCTGTTCAGGGTATAAAAAGGTCCTGTACAATGTTCACGATTGCGCCCGATTTATTGGTCTAAGACCAAAATTTGTAAATTATTAATCTGTAGGAAAGTTTCTATCGAGATATGGAGTTTGTTTTTTTTTACAAAATTGCGGTGGTTTGAACAAAAAGTATTGAATTTGGTCCTTTTCTCGGCAGTTTTTCGTAGAAAAAAATAGGAAGATTTCAAAAAAAAAGTATGGAAACTTTTTTTGAAATCGTGTGATAGAGAATGACGTTAAAAACGGTCTCTCAAAATTGGAACAAGATAGGTACCTTTGAAACTCTTCCTTTGAGAGTGGAACCCGTTTTGAAAAACACCTTTCTGAGAAAAACGCTTTTAAAGATTGGAGTCGCTGCGTTCCCCACTCTGTTTCCTTTTCACAAGAACGGCTATAGCGATCATAGTAATTTGATTTTCGATTTCAAAATTTGAGAGAATGTTTATTACTATTTATTACACCAAGACATTCCCTTAGAACACATTGAACAATAAAAGTAACTATAACTAGGAGAAACTTTTTCAAGCCGTTGGAATTGTGCGGCAGGCGATTCGTAATTGTAAATGAATACATTTAGTTAATTTTAAAAGGCCATACTTTAAGGAAGCTATGATAATATGAATAAGTTTTACATACGCGCGTTAAAATATTATTGCATATAAATAAATATTCAAAATTGAACGTGTATTCTAATAAGGCAAATCATTTATTATAAACAAACACTGCATACATTTCCTTATAAAGCATATGTATTATATGTATATTCTCGAAACATGTTGCAAATAATACAATATTTTTTATTTGTTTCTAGTTCTAACGGAGATTTTACTAGTCGAGAAGAAGAATCAACAACTCCACGCCAACTTCTCTAAACTAGTTAGAATCAAAGCTTGCGCCGTACGCTCACTTTACAACGTACTTGTACAACGCGTGCCGCGTTACGAACCCAATGCCCGAAAGGTCAGCATTCCGAAAAGTAATGAAATTAAAACATGACAACTAGTGACAAACAAAAAAAATCAAAAAAAATATGTTTATGTTATACGTTGTATTTTTTATGTTCTGTTAGTATATGTATGTACTCTCATGTACGCAAACATACTATACATGTAGAGTCATACTAGCGTCAGATAGCTAAGTTGATAGTATCAGTGTTTGCGACCGAATTGGAACACATTTCTTTTCGTACACTCGTAACATGTTGCAACAGAGTATAATCTTTTTGTTCATCCAACGGTGGTTTGTAACACCTTTAACAAGAGATACATGTAGAGTTACATATAGTATATGGGTCATTCCAACTGAAATTTACATTCAAAATTGTTTAGCGTATAAATAATTTTTTTTGTTTGTGCTCCTTGAGGCAAAATTGGGATACGTATTTTTTTATTTCGACTCAATACGAAAAATTTTGGAGTTGTGAATTAGCAAAATTCCAACAAAAATAACTAGCTGGCCTATTGTTAAGAATTTTTTTTTCAGTTATTCAAGATTAACAAATATTTTTTTTGGTTTGGAAATAATTCTATTCAGTTTTCTTTTGAAGAAAAAATGCACAAACTTAGTTGAATCACTGGCGTAGCAACTTATAACATTATTCTCATATTCTTATATTACGGTGTGAAAACAGCAGAATCAGACTTGAACCACGTTTACTTTCCATTTAAGGAAGTAGTCTGGTAACTTGGGTTCAAAAAATCGAAATTTTTTACTTAATTTGAAAGTACAATGTCTTTAGAACATATTGTGAAAATTTCAGACAGAAATTGGAAATATTTCGGGAGTTATAACGAGTTTCCTAGAGCGCCTCGGAGTCCAACTTGTAAGGTTGTTGAACTTTACACGCGTTTTTCTCAAAACATTGTGTTTCTGGTCGGCCCGGGTCCTAACTTTTTTTCTACTGAACCGATTGCTTTCAAATTTCAACAGGCTGTTTTACACACTTATAGTTCTCGTCGGTACTAACGACTTTTTTTCACCCCTAACTTTTTATTTTCCAACCATTTCTTTGCTTAAATAAAAGGACTTTTTTTCAAAGTCCGCCATTTTGTTATTTAACTTCAGTAGTTCCGACCAGAATGACATATCTATAGATTAAGAATAATCAAAAATATTTGATTTCAGGCAACATCAAGAGCCAAAATCACCCGGGCCACCCACGTGAATTTTTTTTGAGGTTCCAACTTCGAGTGACAATAATAATAGTAATAAGGTATTAAATTTTTTCAAATAATTTTTTTTTTATATTTTCAATATGTAAATAAAAACACTCTTAATATTCAAGATAATTCATTTTTATTTTCTTATAAAAAACCACTCTCCAAAGAAGTAATGAAAATAGGCATAAATTACCTTAAAATGTTCGGTTGCACCTGAACTTAGCGATATCTTACTTCTTTAATATAAATTTTGCTAACACCCGGATTTGTTCTTTGAATATTGCTTGACTGTAAAATGTTAGAAGCTTTCGTTACTTATGTATTTATGCTAAAACCAGTACCAGATACATTGCCCTAGCACTCAGTTTTTCATAATTTTAAATTTCTTGTAGTTTTATAGTTACCCAGCTGAGTTCATATTAAATTATTAAAAAAAATGGCCTGGAAAAGGTGAATAGATCGTAAAAGTTTTAGTTTTTGTTCTGTGGTATAATTCCATAATCAGGAATGTAGGGAAGTAAACTTTAGTAATAATACTGATCTTCCATAACTTAAAATGTTAGCGTTAATTTTTCTGTAATTATCGAACCATCATTATACTTAATTACCCATTTGTAGGAGTCTTTATTTAGGAGCAAACTGAAGTAAAGAGGTTGGGTTGTTATATAGATCTTAATGTACATAAATAATATCTTTTGCTGCAAATAAAGAAATATAAAACTTTTAGTTGAGCTAACTTATGGATGCTTGCCAAAGGGAAAAGTTTAAAACATCCACACTGAGTAATTTGTATACATTAGGGTCTGCCATTTTGAGGCTACCTTTTTTTTCAACTGAAAAACAGGTTCAAAACTTTCGAAATGTGTAAAAAAAAAGTCACTCAAAAGATGAGCTCTTAATATTAATATTAAGAGGTGCCTCTTTCAAATTTTCTGTTTTCCATATAAATTACATGGAAAAAAATCGTTTTTTTTTGTGGTGGTTATTCTGCGGAGGTTATTTTATGTGCCCGCGATGGCTGTCAGTTGGGATGGTAAACTCGATTCGGATTCTACTCGAGAATCGAGTTTTCTCGTAAAATAATCGATTTTTCGAATGTTAAGAATCGATTCTTAATCGACTTCGACTACTGAAGATCCATTCTGAAAAATCGATTATTTTACGAGAAAACTCGGTTTTCGAGTAGATTCGGAATCGAGTTTACCATCCCAACTGACAGCCATCGCGTGCACATATAATAACCTCCGCAGAATAACCACCACAAAAAAAACGAAAAAAACGGAAAATTTGAAAGAGGCACCTCTTAATATTAATATTAAGAGCTCATCTTTTGAGTGACTTTTTTTTTACACATTTCGAAAGTTTTGAGCCTGTTTTTCAGTTGAAAAAAAAGGTTGCCTCAAAATGGCACACCCTAATATACATATATATTCCATGTAAGGCTCTTAATATAAGTACATATAGACACAGTTTCAGATTACAGTTACAGCATGTGTACTAATTGCATCACAATATGTCACACAGTGTTAAAGGTGCTTGGTGAATTCGTGGACCAAGTTCATATATTTTCGGCTTTAAACTATCATATATGCAATATTATAAGTTCACTTAATTTTATCATCTTACCTATGGCTTACCAAAGAAATTGGGAACCAAAGAACATTTCTAACAAGTTTCATGGCTATTTCTAAGATTCCATCAAGTTATCGCTCGCACGTACAGGCAGACGGGAGGACAGGACGAACAGGAATTCAGCATCCAGCTTGCTCTGTCAACGTGAATATTTATATACATATATAGTATATGAATATATATACCTCTATTTCTATGTATATCAGTTAGTTTAATATGTTGAAAACGATTGTTAGGTGTTTCAACTTGTTGCGAGAGTATACAAATAACTACTTTAAGAATGTTGGTTTGTTTACTCATTCCAATTAATATTGGTGTTATTTTTGTTTATATAGGAAAACATATCTGCCTTTTTGTATTTATTTGAGTCGTTTTGTTTTCCAACCGAATTTGACGGACAAGTTTTTGCAAACTTAAACGGAAAAGAGAAATTACATTTCAACATATTTTTATTGACCAGAGTATTGTGATTCATGCTATCAAAAAAATTGAGGCTTAGATTTATACAAAATTCCATAATACTTACGAAAAATACATCATACGTAAAATTATTACTTTAGATAAAAGATGTTGTAATTAAAAAAAAAAGTTTATGAATTTCTCTCTAAATATGTTAAGAAGTAATTTTTAGACAATATCGAATTATTTTGAACTGATATCAAATTTTAGTTATTTAAATATTATTTTTCGGCTTTCTTTCTAAACAGTTTCTTTTTATAATAACTAATAAATTCATACGATTTTCATATTTCTTCATTTATGAATAATTTTTTGATATTCTCGTGCTTATTTATCTGTTAAAAGGGTTAATACAATGTCACTTTCTCTGGTTTGCTGTGAGGTGTGGGCGGAATTTTTCTTTGAGAATCTCCTGGCTGCTGGTGTCAGAAATTTTGCACCTGAGATTGTTTTTGCATTTCGGAAACTCACCAGTTAACAGTTTAAAGCAACAGCGTCTACCGCGGCATCGTGGCACTGGCGTGAATATTATTTATGAGTTTTCACTCCTCGCTCAGCTTCCTTTTTTGTTTTCAACTGTCTTAACCATGAACCAAAATAGCTTTGGTGTAAAAACAAGAGTAAAACTATTTACAATAGCGAAAAGAAATACCCAAACAAAAGAAAAATAAATTTTATTTTAAGTTTGTCTACCAATCTCAAAAAAATGTACACTTAGCATTTCTACCACAGAAGGAGTAGTACATTTAATATGCAAATCTTTAAATATTTGGCTACAAGTTCATGTATATTAAAGTAGTATTTCAAATAAACTTCGTCAACTTTTTAGTGAATGCTCCATGATCCTTGTTATTCCTTTTGAATAATAGCAGCAGTTTTCAATACATTTTGTGCAATTGAAACAAGAGCTAAGTTCGGGTGTAAACAAACATTTTATACTCCCGCAACTTTTAACGATGAAAGTGGGGGAATACTTTCAGGTATTGGCAAAACCTTACACTAAAACTTGTTAAATAAAATTCTAGCGAAATTTAATTATTGCAATATCTGTGTTTAATTATGGGCTCACACATTAAGGTGCTCACCTAAAATCACCAATCACATGAAGTAAAGTCAGGCGGATGTTCGAAAATCCTTGTATGAGTTAAATGGGGCCTCAACTGGTATAACTCAAATATTGGACGACACATTCGGTGTATCGTTTTCAAGAAAGCGAAAGCCATTATACAAGTACATATGTAGTAAAGGAATTATTAGCGCAAAATTTTATTCCGCTGTAATAATTACCTCTTGATTTGTGTACTGGAAAGTGAAATTTTCGAACTTTGACATTTGATTTCACCAAAAAGTGGGCGGTGCCACGCCTATCGCCCAATTTTCACACCGGCTATCATAAGCCTTCTCATACCGTCTCGAAGATAAAATTTAATGCCTTTGGCGTGTTTAGTTATTGAGTTTTTTGCGCTTTAAGGGGGTATTCTGGTTTAGAAATTCGAAAAAATCGATTTTTGTTTTTGCATATTTTTATAGTATACCCTTCAAGAAAATGTCCCTAGGAGGACTTTTCGAATTTCAATCTATTTTCCGAATTACAGTTCATTTTGTGACTCCGACTCCGACTGCGCGCGACTAGTTCTCAAACTTTAAACCCGTTTTTCTCATAACTACTTTTCTAGAAACGGTGTGCATGATATCTCAAGTTCTACTCAACCGATTCACATGAAATTTTACACAGAGCTTTCGCATACATTATAGTATCGCACTACGAAGAGCTTTCGAAAGAAGTTTTTTTTATTTTTAAAAAATTCCGAACAACAAAAAAACAGGGAAAATACGAAACTTTTTTTTCAAACCTCCACTATTTCATAAAAATTTTTTTTTTCAAAAACGTTTCGTAGTGCGATAACTACACTTTTAATCTTCACGGATTTCGCATAAATTTTCATTTTAGGTCACGGAAAGGATTTATATCCTGCACACCAGGACAAGCCATTGTTTCATCAGTCTCTACTTCGCCGACCTGCAGTTTTTTAAATTTAATTTTTTTTCTTATATTATTTATGTTTTGTATTCTTAGAATATCAATAAAAAGCATATAAAAAAATTGAAAGTCAAAATAATTTTTAATTTTTTTTTATCGGGTCAAAAAAATACCTAAAATTCGGGCTTCTAAACCAGAATACCCCTTAAGTAGTTTTTAACATTATTGTTCTATAGGGAGTGGGCGGGGTTAACTTCCGATTTTATCAATTTTCACACTGTCGGTAGGAGTTCTTATAATATATGCGCTAGGCAAATTTGGTTAATGTAGCTTTAGTGGTCTATAAGGTAAGTATGTTCTTTAAACTTATTAGAGAGCGGGGTCCGTCAACTTTTTGATTTTTTTTTTTTGCCCACAGGTGTCCCCTGATAAATCTCAAGAATCAAGATGTCTCAATTTTTACTCAAGTCACTGGTTTTTGGGTAAACAAAATAAAACACCCAACATTTGTTAAGATTAAAAATAATTATGGGTTTACCATTTGTTATATGGAGTAACTAATTAAATAGTATGATTATTATGAGTTTATGATTTATTAAAACAAATGAATTTTAACCTTTCAATACTTAATTGTGATTTTAACTTGCTAGCTCTCAATAAATAAATGTTTTTTTTTTGTCATTTTCAATTGAAAACTAATACTATGAAGCGTTTCGTTATAAAAAAAACTGCATCAAATACGTATAGTACATTTAAATTACGTGTTTATTTTTTTAATTTATTGGTTTAAAAGTTTTAATGATTTAATCACATACATTTTTGGTAGAATTTCAATCTGGTTGTTCCAATCGTTCAATAGCTAAACGTCAAAATCTTTGACAACCGGGAGGTTTTGACGTTTAGCAATTGCTGTCTCATTGTCGCATTTCTTTATCTTTGACTAAGGTCTAGGGAGGATGGGGTCATGTGTAGAAGTTCACGAAAGTGAGGAAAGTTCTCTGATCGCCATTCACTTGGGAGTGGGCAGAAACGATTATTTTACATATGGCTCAAGCTCACGACTTCCGGTCTTTGACCAAATATTCTCTGGGTAGCCTAAGGACATCTGTTTGAAGGCGAGCTAAAGTGAGAAGACGAAACATCCCTTATCAGTGGCGTAGCTACAACTTCGGGCGCCCGGGACCAAGGATGTTCTGCCGCCCCCCTTTATCTACCTACCTACAAGTTTCATGAGGTGGTTCGAACAAAAGTGAATTTTTACAAAATATCTTCGATATTAAGTGCATATATAAAATTTAGGAACTACAAGCCACGCAAATTCTGAAGCTCCAAAATTCTCACAATACGGTTTTTGAGGAAATTGATAGTAAATTTACAAGACATCTTATTAAAAGCCATAGAAAAAACCCATTTCCACAATTTGCAGGAATTTTTGCCCGAATTGGAGTTTTTAAATATCATTTTTGAAAATTTGGAGAAATAAAAGTATTTGTTACCTTCAAAGCATAGGGTAACTGTGAGGGTAACTGCATCTTTAAGTTCTATCACTATTTTTAAGAAAGATATAAGCCAAAAGATGTAAGTAAAACAAATTCAAAGACTGAAGAGTATTCGAGTAAAAATTAATATTTTTCATTCTTATTCAGATTATTACATTGTGAGTGTACAACTCTTTACCTTTTATAATAAATTTTGTAATATTATTAATATTGTATAATATTGTATTTTTCTGAATAGCGAAGATCGTTTTGCCGCCCCCAAGATGTTGCGCCCGGGGCGACGACCCCCACCTATGAGCGCTGCTTCCGCCACGATATCAAAATGGTGCTTAGCGACTTTAACGACGAGGAGTGCCTTGCTGCAGAGGAGAGAAAACAGACTGCCTACGTCGCAACGTTACGATCGACCACAACACGTGCGGGATGGGATAGACACCGATAGTTGAAGAGGGAGGCGAGACGCATTTGCAGACGGAAAAAGAAAGAGGCCGAAATGAGTGAGTATGAAGAGCTTGATAAGCTGGCCGACAGGGGTAATGCTCGAAAATTCTACGAAAAAATGCGGCGGCTTACAGAAGGTTTCAAGACCGGAGCATACTCTTGTAGAACCCCCAAAGGTGATATAGTGACCGATGACCAGAGCATACTTAAATTATGGAGGGAACACTTCTCCAGCCTCAATCCACAACAAGAGAGACCCCACAATCTGCGTCAACACCGTGGGATAAGCCTCCTTAGCGTAATATGTTCTATCGATCATATTGTGTGAAAGATTAAAGCCCACCGTCAACAAACTGATTGTTCCTTATTAGTGTGGCTTTAGATCTGGAAAATCAACAACCGACCGATTTCGCCATGCGCCAAATTTCGGAAAAGACCCGTGAAAGAAGAATCGACACACACCACCTCTTCGTCGATGTCAAAACTGCTTCCGACAGCATGAAAATGAGCAGCCTTTATGCCGCGATGTCTGAATTTGATAACCTCGCAAAACTAATACGGCTGTGTAAACTGACGTTGAGCAACACCAAAAGCTCTGTCAGGATCGGGGAGGACCTCTCCGAGCCGTTCGATACCAAACGAGGTTTCAGACAAGGCGACTCAATATCGTGCGACTTCTTCAACCTGCTGCTGGAGAAAATAATTCGAGCTGCAGAACTTAATCGAGCAGGTACAATCTTTTATAAGAGTGTACAGCTGCTGGCGTATGCCGATGGCAGTCCCTCGTTCACTGTTGAAATATCTCCTGTCATCAAACAAACAGTCGTCGCACTCGCGACTTGGCACTCACGTCACTGTTGACAGTCATAACTTTGAAGTTGTAGATAATTTCGTATATTTGGGAACCAGTGTAAACACCACCAATCTCAGCCTGGAAATCCAACGCAGGATAACTCTTGCCAACAGGTGCTACTTCGGACTGAGGAGGCAATTGAGAAGTAAAGTCCTCTCTCGACGAACAAAAACCAAACTCTATAAGTCGCTCATAATTCCCGTCCTGCTATATGGTGCAGAGGCTTGGACGATGACAACAACTGATGAGTTGCCGTTGCGAGTTTTCGAGAGAAAAGTTCTGCGAAAGATTTATGGTCCTTTGCGCATTGGCCACGGCGAATATCGCATTCGATGGAACGAGGAGTTGTATGAGATATATGATGGGGACATACATAGTTCAGCGAATTAAAAGACAGTGGCTACGCTGGCTAGGTCATGTTGTCCGAATGGACGAACACACTCCAGTTCTGAAAGTATTCGACGCTGTACCCGCCGGGGGAAGCAGAGGAAGAGGAAGACCTCCCCTCCGTTGGAAGGACGAGGTGGAGAAGGACCTGGCTACGCTTGGAATATCCAATTGGCGCCACGTAGCGAAAAGAAGAAACGACTGGCGCGCTGTTATTAACTCGGCTATAATCGCGTAAGCGGTGTCTACGCCAATTAAGAAGAAGAAGAAGGTCTAGACCGATTTAATTAATATTCAGCGCTAAGCCAAATTATGTTTAAGAAAGTATGTTCGGATTGTGTCGTATGTGTTTATTAGTTATTATACATACTTTAAACCATGCTCCTTACAATATCATGGTTTCAAGCCTCTGATAGTCTAGCTGAATCACGATTTTGCAGGCCCACGGCACTTATCAAAAGCTGAAGTATTTGGTGGCAACGAGACACCGCCTTAGAAGAAGCAAAGAAAGTTGAAGGGTTGAAAGCGGCGGTCCGACCCGAAGGTACCTTTAAAAAAAGAAGCCCAAGGCGAAGATAATAATATCTCGCGTAGTGAACTGGGTACAAGCGCTGCGGCTACTAAAACGACAGAATACGGACGTGCCGATTACCAACTGGAAGGCGTTAAGCGCCCACGACTACAAAAATATTTTGGAGAAAGAATCACAATGGCAACTTTACTCTTCCTCTAGGAGGTGGAGAAAGCACCCATTCAGCACTTAAAAGCGTGAGCTGAGTGAACCTATACCAAAGAAAGATCACATCTAAGGAGCTTCTTCTCCATTAAAAAAATAAATAACAAAAATCTAATTTCCAATATTGACCTCAGTCTTTCCACAGATGACCTTAAGGTTAAAACAGTATAGGGTATCGAGGAAGAGTCTTTACTCCATGCATCCTGCTATATGCTACACGTTTGCGAGGAACCAACGGCAGAGCTCCAAACGCTGGCGCCTACATCCAGCAGAAGCCCATCATACGATGTATGCAGCTTCTAAATTAATTACAGAAGTGAGTCCCTAATAAATTTTATTTAACAAAGTCTGGTGCTAGCTACCTACATAGGACCCACCTCCAAAAATATCCCATGGTAGAGAACTGGAGGGTGCTAAGTACACCGTTATTTTCTGACCAGAAACCGAGAAATACAAACTGGGATGTATGCAGATACTATTAGGCAAGACACTTAGACCTTGCGTGACTCATATGAAGTGCTTGAAAAGGACGTGACTGTATTTGCGAATGCTAATGCGTAATGATGTCCTACAATACGATTCCAGCACAAAACGAAGTCACCTTGGTGGAACAAAAAGCTCGGGTCTTGCAGATACAGAGTACGAGAATGTTTCAACTGGGCCAAGCTAGCGTAAATCGAACAGTGTTGGAATGATCTCCATAGGGTCTACAAAAAATTGGTGCAGAGGACAAAACCATAATCCTAGAAGAGCTTTCTTAGCAGCTTGAAAAGACCAGCGAGATGGCAAGACATAGGAAACTTCTATCCAAAAGCCCCGCATCGCCAGGTCTAATTCGTAAGAGTAGCGCAGAGTGGATGCACAGCTATGAGAACTCATTAACACTTACTCAGTGTGCACTTTCCTGGTTCTGAAAACACGTAAATCCACACTATGTTGGAAATATTGACATAAACTTTACCTAATACATTGGAGGATGGAGTCATGTGTAGAAGTTCACGCAAGTGAGGAAAGTTCTCTGATCGCCATTCACTTGGGAGTGGCCAGAAGCGATTTTTTTACACATGACTCAAGCAGCTCACTACTTCCGGTCTTTGACCAAGTATCCTCTGGGTAGCCTAAGAACATCCGTTTGAAGGCGAGCTAAAGTGAGAAGGCGAAACATCCCCTGCATAGGGTTGTGCGCTGGGTTTGTTACCCGCCACGTAAAAAGCCTACCCCAATGAAAAATGACAAACAGCCTCGGATGAGAAACCCCTCTTTTGATGACGACCATGGCAAACGAAATAAGGACTACGAATTGAGGGCATGCACCTGGAATGTCCGGTCCCTTAATTGGGAAGGTGCCGCTGCCCAGCTGATGTCCTCGTAAAAACAAAGGCTGATATCACCGCCGTCCAAGAAATGCGATGGACGGGACAAGGACAGAAACGAGTAGGTCCTTGTGGCATTTACTACAGTGGCCATATAAAGGAGCGCAAGTTTTAACGCCAGGGTGGGCAAAGAAGGTATCTTTGGCACCACGGTCGGTAAGTTCAGCTACCACGAGGAAACATCCCCAAATGGGTTGAGGCTGATCGACTTCGCCGGGGCCCGGCATATATGATGGGGACATACATAGTTCAGCGAATTAAAAGACAGCGGCTACGCTGGCTAGGTCATGTTGTCCGAATGGACGAAAACACTCCAGCTCTAAAAGTATTCGACGCTGTACCCGCCGGGGGAAGCAGAGAAAGAGGAAGACCTCCACTCCGTTGGAAGGACCAAGTGGAGAAGGACCTGGCTACGCTTGGAATATCCAATTGGCGCCACGTAGCGAAAAGGAGAAACGACTGGCGCGCTGTTATTAACTCGGCTATAATCGCGTAAGCGGTGTCTACGCCAATTAAGAAGAAGAATACATTTTTACGGATAAAAAAATGGACGTTATCATTTTTGCAATGCTACAAAGTGCGCTTTGTCTGTCTGTGCCGCGGCTAAAGACGAGCTTTAGAGGATACCTGGGGTTCAGCTATGTTTTATACGAAAGGTAGGTAGGAACAACACAACTTAACTCGAAGGAGTTTAGGACTATAAGCTTAACTATCTCCTTACTGAAAATGTTAGAGAAAATCTTGGACAGGAAATTGAGGACATTAGCGCCACAAAAGGCAGATCAGTAGACACTTCATACGCTAGTATTTAATATTGAAAGATAGTGAGGGGTGCAGGCGACATTGTCATCTTAATAACGGGAAGTACTGGACACGAAACTGCTGTGCAAGCAAATTGTGGAATAAAGACTGAGAAAGGCCAGCAATGCACTATATGCAAATTGATAAGTTTTGGTTTTAGTTTGCGTATTCGTTCTATTTATTAAGTGTGGGCGCTCGCTGCACCTGTTGAACTTCTTTTCAAAACTAAGGACTGAAACTAAGCCTAAAGTAAAGCCATTCGTTGCTGCATATGTGTTGTTGTCCGATTTCCTTTCGTTGTTGGCATTAACATTCATATAAAGCGACAATGCAATGCTGAAACCATTTTTGTTAATTTTTAAGCTTAATATGCCGCAGAATGACCCTAATATAATGAACTCTGACTCTTTGGTTTATTTTTCCTGAATTCAACCACAATTTCACCGAATGACGAGTGTTAATTTTTTCGCCAAAAGTTTTAATGGATAAATATGGAATATTAGTAATATATGAGAAAAAATTTACATCTGTTTTATTAAAATGACTCACAAATTTTTTGTACTAAACCTCAATATATCGTAAGCAATGATATTATGTATTACATTTGAGTGTTGTTACTTTATTAGTGACCTGGTTAAAACACTTTATATTTATACCCTGAACAGGGTATATTAAGTTTGTCACGAAGTTTGTAACACCCAGAAGGAAGCGTCGGAGACCCTATAAAGTGTATATATAAATGATCAGTATGTTGAGCTTAGTCGATTTAGCCATGTCTGTCTGTCTGTCCGTCTGTCCGTCTGTATGTCTGTCCGTCTGTATATACGAACTAGTCCCTCAGTTTTTAAGATATCGTTTTGAAATTTTTCAAACGTCATTTTCTCTTCAAGAAGCTGCTCATTTGTCGGAACTGCCGATACCGGACCACTATAACATATAGCTGCCTTATAAACTGAACGATCGGAATCAAGTTCTTGTATGGAAAACTTTCACATTTGACAATGTATCTTCACGAAATTTGGCATGGATTACTGCTTAAGATAATAATATAATGTCCGAAAAAATTGTTCAGATCGGATTACATAAGCGTATAGCTTTCATACACACAGAACACATAGTTACTAACAGAAATGCACCTGTGAAGGGTATATTATCTTCGGTGCAGCCGAAGTTAACGTTTTTTCTTGTTTTTACATTATTTTTCCATACGCAATATCTACGTCCTCAAAGTACCATAGCACCATCAATATAAGTAAATATCTCAAATTTTACTCAATACTTCAAATTTTACTTCACAGGCAGAAGAACAAACGCAAACCAATTCGAACTAGTCATCGCACAGTGAGAGAAGCAGTGGTGACTAAAAATATTATTTTGATAATTTGGATAATTTTGTTTGGCAGAAAATATACCCAAAATCAATACTCGTATTAGGATATAAAGAGTTTTTTGTTTAAGTGTAAATGAAATTTTGTTTTTAATTTCGAATTAAACTGTTCTACTTGATATTTGGCCAGTTTCGCCAGACCCTAAAGCATTTATTCACTATAGATTATATGCATATGTACAATACATCTCAACTCGAAAAACAAAAAACAAAAAACACCTAAGATTAAAGTTGCTGGCTCATCTACATGCTCAGAGAAACAATCTGTAATATCTTATATGTACATACATATATAAAAATGAATCGCAAAATGTGTTGCTAAGCGCATAACTCAACAACGCCTGTACCAATTTTGCCAATTCTTTTTTTTAAATGTTCGTTGAAGTTCAAAGATGGTTTTTGCGGCAAGAAAAATTCGAATATTTGCCGGAAAACCCCAAAAAATAGCCCATTTGTTTTTCCCATACAAACGAATGAATATTTGTTTGTTGGTATCGCTAAGAGAACGGCTGCACCAATCTTGATGAAATTTTCTAAGGTTGTTCGTTGTGGATCGGGGAAGGTTTAGAAATAAAAATACCTTATACTTTTCATGAGGAAAAGCCAGAAAATTGGACTATTCAAAAAAGTAACTTTTTTCCATATACATATGTATGTACATTATTTTTTAATTTTTGTTTGTTTTCTTTTTCAATATTTTGATTTGAATCATTCCATTTTGCTATCCAAAGGAAAAATTATTTAAAATTATTCAGTGAAAACTTTATGTGTGATTCACACAATGTCATCAATTGCATATTGAAATTTGTTACGAAGCCACGAAGAGGTCGCGCTAATATCGGTCGGCGCTCTTTTTGCCATCAATGTATAGCAGCCCAAGGCACATGAACGAGTACTCCTAGGATGCGATGACATTCGTGTAGAATTATGAATCGCGGTCAAACAGCAAAGCGATCGTCACGATGTTATAGCATGACCTTTCCAAACAACATTTACGATGTTTCATGGACTTTATCTTGTAGTAACTTATGGGATATATGGAGCCGTTAGATGCTGGATGTACTCTGTTGAGTTGCAAAAGAGACACTCACATTCTTCTTTGGATGGTGGATGGTGGTTACACCAGATCAAATTGATGAAATCATTTCTGCAGAAATTCCTGATGCAGAGAAAGATCCAGTATTATACGAAGTGATGAAATACAATATGGTTCATGGACCTTGCGGACACCACAAGCCCACTTCGGTTTGTATGTCTGACAATAAATGACCGAAACATTATTCAAGTGAACTGGTGATGGATGATGGATATTCACTCTATCGGCGTCGCTCACAAGACGATAATGGCGAAACCTTTAGCATTCAATTTAGAGGCGTGAATATCGAAATTGACAACACACCTTCTTTTTCTTAATTGGCGTAGACACCGCTTACGCGATTATAGTCGAGTTAACAACAGCGCGCCAGTCGTTTCTTCTTTTCGCTACGTGGCGCCAGTTGGATATTCCAAGCGAAGCCAGGTCCTTCCAACGGAGTGGAGGTCTTCCTCTTCCTCTGCCTCCCCCGGCGGGTACAGCGTCGAATACTTTCAGAGCTGGAGTGTTTTCATCATTGACAACACATGGTCGTACCATATTCGCCATATTAAAAACTTGGGATATTTACTTTTGGAATTCATGAACGTTTTCGGACTGTTGTGCGTCTCGCGGTTCAAATTCATTTAAGTCATTGCGTATTGTATATAGTAAAGTATGTGCAACTTTTTGAGAAGCATGCCAGCAATTGAAATTGCTGGAACATGATAATCACTGGAAACAAACGGTGGACAATTTGATAGCTACTTCACATGCCACTGAAGGTCGCATACTTTTCGCGAAAAACATTTTGATATATCAGCCTTCAAATTAGCGTCAATTATGGGATACGAAAAAAGAATGATATTGGCGATGAAATTTTACATTATATTCGCTAAGAATTGGAAATGGGCAAATTTCGGTTGATACTTCCAGTGGTTTGATATCAATTCACCTGCCTTTTGTCAATTCACTTCTACGAAATATGAACTCATCACGAATGTTTATCCGAACATTGGCCAAATTATCGTAACTGCGATTACTTGAGTGCACGAGCAATTTTAGCTGCTTAAAATACCGATTTTAATGACTTAAACTAGAAGATTCAAAGTTAAATTCCGGGAGGAAGTGAACGATGAAAACGAAACCGTGAATTATCCGGTTTAATTTCTAAATTCTTTGGAGAGGCTTGGTATGCCGCAGCATCATTTGCGTTTCAAAGTTGGATCTGTCATTATTATGTTTCACAATCTTCATGCCCCGAAGCGGTGTAATGGAACCTGACTGATTGTGACGCAGTTATCGAATACAAGGGGACAACAATTTCAGTTCAAACGTATTCAGTTTTCAGGAAAAATTGCATTTGTGATTACGGTTAACAGGACACAAGGATAGTCGCTAGAAGAGTGTGGCATAAATCTGGAAATGCTATGTTTTTCACACGGCCAGATATACATACGTGGCGTGTTCACGAGTTGGAAAACCATCTCCTCTGTACATTTACGCACCAAAACAGAAACCAAAAAATGTTGTTTATCAAGCTGCGCTACATTGAAAAAAATGTAGAAAAATCGCAAATAAATGATTTTCAACACAATATAAATTCAACTATATTTTCATTTGAAAACACATAATTTCACGCAGGACAACGGCTGCGGGGTTAACTAATTATCTATAAAAATCAAGCAATTCCTAGTTGCTTGCTCTTAAAATTTTTGAAAGTCATTGATTTTCATCCTTTTTAAAGCCAATATTTTGTTGAAGTTTTAATTTTTACAAATATGTTGTCGCATTCGTTGTCATCATTATTCCTTTTATCAATAATATTGGTGTACAAGCAACTGGTAGACATTGTCAAAGGAATGCATACATTTCTTCTCAGACGACATTTTACTACATCGAACCAAGATCAATAAAACAGTGACGAGTTACCACGTAATTGTACCGCCCCACTTTCAATTCTATCGGAGCATCCTCGTTCAGGTTACAAATAGTTTATGTTTGTTAATTTAGTTTAGTTCACATAGGATGTTTGGTAGTAATAGTTATGAAATAAAATTGTGCCATTTATGTTTGATTTTAAGTTACCCTAAAAAATTTACAAAATTTTGCGTTTTGCAAAATAACCAGACGTCCTGGAACTTCTGAGCATTTTGTTTTTAGAAGACTTAAATACATATGAAATAGTTGAAAATGTCCAGATAGCTTTTTTATTAGATACCTGTGCTATCAAAGCGAAAACATTGACTAATTAACGGCGATTAGTGAAAAAAGAACTTTAGAACAAGTCCCATCATAGGCATTAACACTTATTTTGACGATAACTACTTCTTTATTTAAATAAAAGTTTAATTACTTTATCAAACTTGGCGGTTAACCATTGGCAGAAGCTGATAGAAGATATGTTGTTTTTGAAACATTACTGTCAATGTTCAGGAAGAAGCGAAGCGATATCCTATACGTAGGATATATTAGTAATCAATTACGAAATGATAATAGCGAAAGATAAAAGTTGAAATTTTAATTAATTGGAACTAAATCATCCGATTTCACACTATTGCTATGTTCGGACCGACATTGAAAACATTTTGTAAACACATTTGTGGGTTGTGGAATCTAAGTCGTTCGGACCGACAATGTGTGTTTTCAATGAGTTTTCACTGACAACTATCTATAGGGGGATTCTCTTGCTCTTGCAAGATTGCACGATGGCGCAAAATGCAAAAATCCTATACTGATATAGGCAAGACCAAGAGAGCACCCATTGCAGAATCTAGTGATATATGACGGCACGAAAATAAACATGGGTTTTGGTCTGATATATTTTACAGTCATTGCAAATAATTTTCTGCGTGTATTTGTTGTTGTGCCGTTGCACCAAGAGGAAAATTCTGCAATTCGTGCACCGTGCAAGGGGTTTGCCAGAGCAAGAGAATCCCCCTAATATGACAATATCAAGTGACAGCAGTATTTGTATATGGAATGTAAACAAATATCAAGTGACAATTTAGAGCCGACAAAATATGTCTTCCAATAAAATCGATTAAACTAGAGCAGGCACCGATTATAATGAGTGGAATGTAAGTTTTCAGCGAAAACTGTGTTTTCGTTTGACATATTTTACATGGACGAAAACACAAGGTTTCGTGCGAAAACCAGTTTTTCCTACGAAAACATGTTTTCGTTGTCGGTCCGAACATAGTATATGCATCGTGATAATTTTGAAATACCGTACATACTATACATACATATGTTATGTCTCTATATCTATCTCGATATGCAAAAATCACATCACAATATCATACCTTTATTATGGAAGGCCAATATAGCAAATGAGGTTAAGAAATATCCTATATTAATGAAAATGGAGGATGGAGTCATGAGTAGAAGTTCACGCAAGTGAGGAAATTTCTCTGATCGCCATTCACTTGGAAGTGGCCAGAAACGATTCCTTTACACATGGCTCAAGCAGCTCACTACTTCTGGTCTTTGACCAAGTATCCTCTGGGTAGCCTAAGAACATCTGTTCGAAGGCGAGCTAATGTGAGAAGGCGAAACATCCCCTCCGGTGGGTTGTGCGCTGGGTTTGGGACCCGCCACGTAAAGAACAATACTAATGAAAAGTAAGCGACAGCCTCGGATGAGAGACCCCCCTTTTGATGACGACCATGACAAACGAAATAAGGACTACGATTTGAAGGCATGCACCTGGAATGTCCGGACCCTTAATTGGGAAGGTGCCGCTGCCCAGCTGGTTGATGCCCTCGCAAAAATAAAAGGCTGACATCACTGCCGTCCAAGAAATGCACAAGGACAGAAACGAGTAGGTCCTTGGGACATTTACTACAGTGGCAATATAAAGGAGCGCAAGTTTGGTGTTGGATTCGTGATGGGAGAGAGACTTTGTCGCCGAGTACTATTATTCCCTCCGGTGATTGAACGTCTAGCCACAATCCGCATCAAAGCGGGGTTCTTCAACATATCGCTGATTTGCGCCCACGCCCCGACGGAAGAGAAGGACGATGTGACCAAAGATGCCTTCTATGAGCGCTTGGAGCGCGCTTATGAGAGCTGCCCCCGCCACGATGTCAAAATCGTGCTTGGCGACTTTCACGCCAGGGTGGGCAAAGAAGGTGTCTTTGGCACAACGGTCGGCAAATTCAGCCCCCACGACGAAACATCCCCAAATGGGTTGAGGCTGATCGACTTCGCCGGGGCCCGAAATATGGTCATCTGTAGTACTAGATTCCAGCATAAGAAGATTCATCAAGCTACCTGGCTGTCACCGGATCGAAAAACTACCATCCAGATCGATCATGTTGCGATAGACGGAAGACACGTCTCCAGTGTTATAGATGTGCGTGCGCTCCGAGGTCCTAACATCGACTCGGACCACCATCTTGTTGCAGCCAAGATTCGCACCCGCCTCTGTGCAGCAAAAAACGCGCGCCACCAAACACAAGCAAGGTTCGACGTCGAGAAGCTGCAATCACAACAGACAGCCGAACGATTTTCTACTCGGCTTGCACCCCTGCTCTCTGAGAGCACTCGTCAACAACTCGGTATAAGGGAACTGTGGGACGGCAATTCAAACTCCTTACGTACAGCTGCAACCGAAGCCATTGGTTTTCGGAAAGTGCAAAGAACAGCTGGGACGACGAGGAGTGCCGTGTCGCAGCGGAGAGAAAAGAGGCTGCCTACCTCGCAAGCGTTACGATCGACCACAACACGTGCGGGATGGGATAGATACCGAGAGTTGAAAAGGGAAGCGAGACGCATTTGTAGACAGAAAAAGAAGAGGCTGAAATGCGTGAGTACGAAGAGCTTGATAAGCTGGCCGACAGGGGTAATGCTCGAAAATTCTACGAAAAAATGCGGCGGCTTACGGAAGGTTTCAAGACCGGAGCGTATTCCTGTAGAACCCCCAAAGGTAATCTAGTCACTGATGCCCAGATCATACTTAAATTATGGAGGGAACACTTCTCCAGCCTGCTGAATGGCAGTGAACGCACAACACCAGGAGAAGGAGAACCCGATTCCCCAATCGATGACGATGGAGCAGACGTTCCATTACCCGACCATGGCGAAGAAGTTCGAATGGCACTTGCCCGCCTGAAGAACAACAAGCGGCAGGGGCCGATGGATTGCCGGCCGAGCTATTCAAACACGGCGGCGAAGAACTGATAAGGAGCATGCATCAGCTTCTTTGTAAAATATGGTCGGACGAAAGCATGCCCAACGATTGGAATTTAAGTGTGCTATGCCCAATCCATAAAAAGGAGACCCCACAATCTGCGCGTAACTACCGTGGGCGCATATAAGGTTCTATCGAGCGTATGTGAAAGATTAAAGCCCACCGTCAGCAAACTGATTGGACCTTATCAGTGTGGCTTCAGACCTGGCAAATCAACAACCGACCGCCAAATCTTGGAAAAGACCCGTGAAAGGAGAATAGCCTCTTCGTCGATTTCAAAGCTGCTTTCGACAGCACGAAAAGGAGCTGCCTTTATGCCGCGATATCTGAATTTGGTATCCCCGCAAAACTAATACGGCTGTGTAAACTGACGTTGAGTAACACCGAAAAGCTCCGTCAGGATCGGGAGGGACCTCTCCGAGCCGTTCGATACCAAACGAGGTTTCAGACAAGGCGATTCCCTATCGTGCGACTTCTTCAACCTGCTTCTGGAGAAAATAGTTCGAGCCGCAGAACTAAATAGAGAAGGTACCATCTTCTATAAGAGTGTACAGCTGCTGGCGTATGCCGATGATATTGATATCATCGGCCTCAACACCCGCGCCGTTAGTTCTGCTTTCTCCAGGCTGGACAAGGAAGCACAGAAAATGGGTCTGGCAGTGAACGAGGGCAAGACGAAATTATCTCCTGTCATCAAACAAACAGTCGTCGCATTCGCGACTTGGCACTCACGTCACTGTTGACAGTCATAACTTTGAAGTCGTAGATAATTTCGTCTATCTTGGAACCAGCGTAAACACCACCAACAATGTCAGCCTAGAAATCCAACGCAGGATAACTCTTGCCAACAGGTGCTCACTTCGGACTGAGTAGGCAATTGAAAAGTAAAGTCCTCTCTCGACGAACAAAAGCCAAACTCTATAAGTCGCTCATAATTCCCGTCCTGCTATATGGTGCAGAGGCTTGGACGATGTCAACAACGGATGAGTCGACGCTGCGAGTTTTCGAGAGAAAAGTTCTGCGAAAGATTTATGGTCCTTTGCGTGTTAGCCACGGCGAATACCGCATTCGATGGAACGATGAGCTGTACGAGATATACGACGACATCGACATAGTTCAGCGAATTAAAAGACAGCGGCTACGCTGGCTAGGTCATGTTGTCCGGATGGACGAAAACACTCCAGCTCGGAAAATATTCGACGCAGTACCCGCCGGGGGAAGCAGAGGAAGAGGAAGACCTCCACTCCGTTGGAAGGACCAAGTGGAGAAGGACCTGGCTTCGCTTGGAATATCCAATCTGGCGCCACGTAGCGAAAAGAAGAAACGACTGGCGCTGTTGTTAACTCGGCTATAATCGCTTAAGCGGTTTCTACGCCAATTAAGAAGAAGAAGATTGACTTCGATTATGCAGTTTGAATGGCAGCTAAGTATATCAGTGGCGGATTCAGAGGTGGAAATGGGGGTCAAAAAACAATCAGTTACCGAAACATTGAAAAACTGCGATGTAGACATATACCCTATAATTCATAGTTTTCTTCTCATATTCTGCACACTTCCCAGACGAAATCGAGCTCTGAACGGTCTTTTTCGGCACTTCGCCACATAGAAAACTTGGCTGAGGATGCATATGTTTCAATATAGATCGTCCTGGCGTTGCTGCTCAACAAGATCTCTAAAGATTCTCAAAACTTGGCCCAAATCATTTTGTTGTGTGAAATTTTTCTATTCAATACACCAAATGACCGCAGTATTATACACATATGGTATTGCAATAAATTTAGTTGTGTTTTATTATGTGTGTTTTTTTTTTAATTTAGTATTTAGTTTTGATATTACTGTATATAGACTACTATATAATAAATAAATATAATAATATCCATGTTTCAAATAAATGTTCATTGAACTTTGAAAAAATGGGCAAGGCCGCGCCCTCTAATAAGTTTAATGTATTACATATCTTCTAAACCACTAAGCTACAACAACGAAATTTGCCTAGCTCAAATGTTATAAAAAAATGGATGAAATCAGAAGGTAACCCCGCTCACTCCCCATATAAGGATACTGTTACAAACTACTAAAAGTGCAATAAATCAATAACTAAACACGTCAGCGACATTAAATTTTACATCGTAGATGGGATGAGAAGGCTTTATGGGGGTCGATGTGAATATTGGACGATGGGCATGGCACCGTGGCTTACTTCTAATATGGAACTATTATAAATTCCATATAATTCTTTTACTTTGCAGTACACAAGTCAATAAGTGTTTAAGGTGCATTCCAAAGTAAACAGAACTTTTTGAATCTAGCGCCATCTATATGTTGACTGGTGCGTTAGAATGTACTATCTTTATCGATTGGCCGGTGAGAATTTCATGACATTTCATAGATTAAAAATGAAGTTATTGCGTTCTAAGTGTCAGTATGTTTGTGTTATCGGTGCGAAAATGAGCTTTGAACAAAGAGCCAACATTAAATGTTGTTTTAAAATTGGTAAAACTTTTACCGAAACGTTTGAATTGATGAAGCAAGTTTATGGCGATGATTGCCTATCCCTTAGCAGAGTGCTCGAGTGGTTTCAACGTTTTCAAAGTGGTCGTGAGGACATAAATGACGATCAGCATGTGGGTCAATCAAAATCCGTGATCACCGGAAATTCCATCGAAACTGTGCGTGAATTCATCAAAAATCAGCCAAAATCATCATTGAAATCCATGGAAATAGAATTGAACATCTCCAAAACATCGATTTATCACATTTTGACAGAATATTTGGGCTTACGAAAGGTGTGTGCACGGTTTGTTCCGCACAAATTGACTGACGACCAAAAAGTGCTCAGAATCCAACATTCGAAGGACATCATTAAAGAGGTCAAAAAGGACCAAAAATCACATTTTAACCATTTACCACTCCCCGTATTCACCTGATATGGCACCGTGCGACTTTTTCCTTTTCGGAAAAATGCATTTGCCCATGAAAGAAAAGCGTTATGCAGACGTAGAGGCCATTCAAAAGGCTTGCACACACTGGCGGCCATACCGGCCAATGAGCTGAAACACTCCTTCATTAATACTGCATATATCGGCTAATATTTGACAGATCTCCAATTACAGAACGTATTTTAGCCTTAACAGTGTATCTTGAGCCTAAAATTTATACTATTGTGCGAAAACTTGACCTAGCCACGATTAAACTAATATCGGAATTTCATTCATAAGATTGTTGATTGTATGTGAAGTACCTTAATGAAATCCAGGGAACATTTTGTTAGTAATAGTTAATAGCTAAAACCCTAACTCCCATACACCACATATTGTATAATGATTTTCGATTTTCTAACAAACCTTATGCCGAAAAAGTAAGTCAGTGTATGCGTTTAATAAAGTTAATATATATACTTGTATACATAAAATTGCTTGGGTTCCGATTCTCTGGTTGACGGTAGTATATGAATGACAAAGAGTATAGAATGTTCGATTGCACTCGAATTTAGCCCTTTCTTACTTGTTTATATATAATTGCATACTGTTCAAGGTATAATGAAAACTTCACAGTTGTAACTACCATCTTGATTTGTATAAGCACTTCCTTCAAATTGTTAAAGCTAATTGTATAACATACATATGTATGGAGGTATATCATATGCACCTACATCTGCACATACCCACAAGTACATACCTACATACATATGTACTTACTATATATACTATATGTGTTTAAACGACTGTGCGCAAGTTTAATGCCGCAAATAAAAGACTTGCGACCACCGGAGGTCTTGGTAAAAGAAACACCGCTTATTTAGGAAATACACGTAGTTGAAGTGTGAAAAGCAGGTTACCAACCATACAAATCATTTTGAATGCTTCCACTAATGGCAACGTACGGTAAAATTTGGCATTTGCTATGCCAGTATTTTCCAAGCACATAAAGTGCTTTATTGTTTATAAAAAGCGTGAACCCATTCATGTTTAAAGTATAATCAGTTAAAAGTGAAGAAATCAAATGACTGAGAAAGCCGCAAGCCGGCGCTACTGTATATTGTTGTTACAATACTTTAGTGATTTACAAGAAAAAAGATAACATCTTTGAGATGTTTGTAAAGACTAGCAGCAGCGGATTGGCAGGGGGATTTGAAATTATCTCGTTATACACTAAAACATGTCAATGTACTTATAATGTTATGGTCGGTGTCACTTGCAATAAGAAGAAATGTGAGGGCAAAGGCTGCTGGGCGAAGAGTTAACAAACAGCGACGAAGACCTTTAGAAGGAAGCATATATGCTAAAAACGCGAAAATTTCGTTACAAGATCTGATATATAGTAGTCGAATACATTCGGGCATTTCTTTCAGCCTTTTAGTAATTATTTATTGCCGGTCCCATCCGGTGTTATACATACATCGATACGTGCGTCCTTATATAAATTAAATTTGTATTTATGTATATATATATATATAAATGTAAGTATTTAAGTACGTTTATAGATACTTACAGCAAGTAATTTATATTTTCGTCAAATGCGATATTAAGTTTATTGTCCAACAAACCATGAAGTAGTGGTACTTAGGAGTTCCGTTGGACGTCTTGCTGCAGTAGATTAAAGCTTCCTCTTCCCGATGCTGACGGTGTAAGGGGATTATTTGTTGTTTAGTACAAATTAGACTAGACAAATGTTAACTGTTTGTCTTGTAAGACAAATATGTAATTAATTACTCGCTATTAAAGGAAACTGAGTGACTTTCACACAGTCGCAATCATGTCATACATAAGTAAGTTTTTACATACATTCGTATGTGTATATATACGGCACACATACATATATTTACATATATGTTTTATGAATGGCTACGCTATACTTGACTTTACATCCTGTTCAACATTGAGAATGAAATGTGTGGATGTACATACATAGAATACACACTTGTATGCTTATATTTATAAAAATGTGTGAGTTATTCCAGGATACGTAAAGATGAACCATAGTTGTCTTTCTATTTCCTTATCCTGTTATGGATAGATATGTTAACAAAGGAACGTAAATTGTAGTTGAGATTTAAACAAGTTCTTGAACTCTAAAAACACAAAATTTGGATGAATGTGAAGCAATTTAAAGGGAGTTGTGAAGAATTGTACAACCTCAAACTATTTTTAGCTTTGTATTACCAGACACAAACCTATGCAAATTTCATTAATAAATCATTGTAAATATGAACAAGGCTAAGAAAGACATCTAATTTATTCACATTATCACACGAACTCTGACGGGTTTAAGAAAAATGTACATACAAACATACAATATTTACATGCTTAATGTCGTGAAAACTTTTTCTCTTAGGAATAGAAATTATTGTTCACTTAAAAGAAAGCTATGGCCGTCCCGATTTTTTGTTCATTACTGACAATAATTTGCAATGTGTGTGGGTTGGAAAATAAAGACAAAACGACAAATTATCTTTTTCCTACAACTAAGTGGCAATTAAATGTAGATATAAGTGTACATATTTACCTATAGTAAAAGTACATTTTTATGCACCCTAAATACATGTATACATACATATCTACATACGTGTATCGCCTCAAACTTTATTACGACATCAACCTATGATGGTTGGTTGCGGCTTGATGCTGTAGGTGTGAATTACTGTTTTGGGATTTTAAATACAGTTAGGATGCTAAGCAAACTGAACGACTCCCGTGGCACGGGTGTAGTGCACTCTGGAGTGTCGTGGTCAGTTATAAACGTCACCCTCTACAGCAATTTTCATGTGAATTTGGATTTTTTATAATATTCTAACAATATGACAAATTCATTTTCTTCACGGAAATTTGTATATGCATTTTATTTTTTATATGTTACTATAGGATGAGGCCACGCGTTGCTGTGATAAACATTTTATACTATTATTTATATAATAAACTATTCAATATAGTGAAAATTTACGAATAAAGGCGAAAACGTTTTTGTCGTTATAAGAATCCAAGGGATTGCACTGTAAGTACTATTAAGGTTTAATTTTGAATATGTTCATACAAATAAATTTCAATGAAAAAAGTAACAAATTTAAGACTACTTTCCCAATATCTGGTTACCGGCCTTTCTGTCCAGTTAATGGAGTTGTCTGCTTAATAGATTGTACTTAATAAACTTCAACAAATTTTGGGACCGACCGAAATGCATGATTAATGGAGATGCCGGCTTAATAGAGCGTCTATTTAATAGAGCTTCACTGTGTTTTTTATTTATGAATTGTTTTTACTATCCTTGATGCTATCCTATCTTCTATGTTGGTTTGAACTGGACACAGTGTGCTAAATTTTACTAAAATCGGTTCAGTAGTTTAGGAGTCCATCGCGGACAAACAACGTTGCACCTAATTTTTATATAAAAAGATTTAAATATGTGAAACATACTTACGTAAATGTCAAAATTGATTTTCAAAAAAGAATTTTTACTGTTTTAAGACTTTTGAAGTAATATTTACTTTCACACATTTTGGTTTTGAAATATATTTTAAGAATTTACGTTGTCTATTCTTATATTAAGGTAAAATAATGTAGTATTTTTCAGGTTCTACTTCGAAATGCAGCTTCATTCAGAGAGGTATGCAATAAATTCGACAGCGGAATAGTTTGGGTTTGGTGCCTGGTCATAGCAGAATTGCTGGAAACGGCAAAACTGATGAGTTCACACAAAAGGGGGCACACTTACCCCATTCTAATCATACTGGGTCGGCTAGGCCTGTTGCATTACAGAACCGGCTAATTCTTACTTGAACTCTGTGTTAGCTCAAAAAGCGTTTGTTAACAACCAGCTTCTATGCAAAAGTTAGGTTTAGATCGCAATGATAGGAATTCTCACTTGACAATGTCTTATTGGATCACACGCGGTACATCTTCCAGTTCTTCTTATGTTAGTTTAAGTTTGAAGTATCTCGGTAGTCATACCTTCTGCGAAAGAGACTCAGTGGCTGGAATTGATATTTGCAGTCTTAACAAATTTATGACACTTTGTTGATATTTACAGTCTTTTGATCATAACGAACGAGTGTTTATACTAAGCTGTCCAAGAGGGATCATTCGTGACTTTATGAATAACCTAATAACCTTACCTAACTTAACGTGTGAATTTTCACTGATAATAAAAGCTTTGTTAATTTGCTAATATAATTTTGCATAATTTTGCTACTCTTTAGAAGCAAATACAAAAATATTGAATAGAAGATGGGAAGAGAGTGGGAAGTAAATAAGATATCGCTAAATCACTAGGTAAAAGTTAACGTCAATAAAAGTATTTAAACAGACCATTAGCAACTAAAAAAACATGGAATTATCCGCGAAAACCCTTCATTCTTTTGTGCAACTTTCACGGCAACACACTCGTTATTTAAATTAAATTTTAAATGTTGAAAAATTAAATATTTACATATTAACAAATGTCATTTGCTTCAAACAGCTGTTTCGATGTCAAATATAAAAACTTGGAAATAAATGAAGTCATTTGGCGGGCAGAACACCTAAATTCAAATCATTCGGTATGTAAAATCGAAATCACATCAGTTTCATTCGGTTTCTGGAACATGCCTGAATAAATTTAGTGCTTTAGCGAAGAATGTGAATTCAGTTCTACTAAATATAAGTATTTTAAAATCTAATGAACGTGTCTTTTTAAATATTTCATTTTCCAATTTATGTCAAAAATATGAGCAAAGCTGCCAAGTAATTTAAACAGTGATTCTCAAAAATGTTAGGGTTTTCAAATAGACTGACATCTGCAGCTTTTCGCAAAAAACAAGCCTCTTCAGTATATAACACAAGCCGAATGGAAGTTATAATACACTAGCCTTCCGCAATAGAGTGCAAGGAGAACAAGTAAGGAAGGGCTAAGTTCGGGTGTCACCGAACATTTTATACTCTCGCATGATAAAGTGATAATCGAGATTTCATTATCCGTCATTTACATACTTTGCAAATACCGTATTTGTGTAAAGTTTTATTCCGCTATCATCGTTGGTTCCTAATGTATATATTATGCAGAGAAGGCATCAGATGGAATTCAAAATAGCGTTATATTGGTTGTGAACAGATTTCTCCCACATTTCGTACATGTCATCAGGGTGTTAAGAAAATATTATATACCGAATTTCATTGAAATCGGTCTAGTAGTTCCTGAGATACGGTTTTTGCTCCATAAGTGGGCGACGCCACGCCCATTATCAATTTAAAGAAAAAGCCTGGGTGCAGCTTCCTTCTGCCATTTCTTCCGTAAAATTTAGTGTTTCTGACGTTTTTTGTTAGTCGGTTAACGCACTTTTAGTGATTTTCAACATAACCTTTGTATGAGAGGTGGGCATGGTTATTATCCGATTTCTTCCATTTTTAAACTGTATATGGAAATGCCTGAAGGAAACGACTCTATAGAGTTTGATTGACATAGCTATAGTAGTTTTCGAGATATGTACAAACAACTTAGTAGGGGGCGGGCCACGCCCACTTTTCCAAGAAAATTACATCCAAATATGCCCCTCCCTAATGCGATGTTTTGTGCCAAATTTCACTTTAATATCTTTATTTATGGCTTAGTTATGACACTTTATAGGTTTTCGGTTTTCGCCATTTTGTGGACGTGACAGAGGGCCGATATTGCCTATCTTCGAACTTAACCTTCTTATGGAGCCAACAAATACGTGTACCAAGTTTCATCATGATATCTCAATTTTTACTCAAGTTACAGCTTGCACGTACGGACAGACAGACATCCGGGTTTCAACTCTACTCGTCACCCTGATCACTTTGGTATATATAACCCTATATCTGACTCTTTTAGTTTTAGAACTTACAAACAACCGTTATGTGAACAAAACTATAATACTCTCCTTAGCAACTTTGTTGCGAGAGTATAACAAATAATACATTTTGTATTCTTTACAATTTGATAAACTTCGTCAAACGTGTAACAGGGGAGCGAAATCCAAGCAATTATCTATGTATATATATATACATTGACAGGTCACGTTGTCACTCGATTTGATATATCTTAGGCACAAAGGTACACTTTTATGATTAAAACACGCTCTCTCATTTTTATTGAAATAACTCACATATTGGCCAATATATGCAGTATAAATCCCTCGGAAGTTTGAAAATCTTTATATTGGGTATTTGGGAGCATTAGGTGAAAAAAATTATTATACTCTTATGCAACATGTTGCAAAAGTATAAAAATATTGTTCGCAAATAGTAACCGGATTAGTTTTAAGAGATTCAGATTACCGAGCGTCCATGGGATATGTAGGAATATATATGCACATACATTTACTATATTTATTTACTGTCAATGTTTATATTTTCACATTTAACTTACCAGAATAGAAACTATCCAAACTGTGTAAATCATCCTCAGTGTATTCTTCGTCATTCAAATATACTATATCTTCGTTGTCTGACTCCAGTATTCCTTCCGTGGAAATATTACTAACGCAGTCGTTATCCATTTTTATGGTCGGATTATCAAGTTTTGTATTTTTTGTATTCTTTACAATATTATTCGATGTTGATTCTATAAAAATTAAACAAACATACAGATACATTGTTTCCATTATCAGAGGATGAGCACATTTTATATGAAGGCTTCATTAGCACTAAATATTTTAATTTCTGACAAAAATTACATTTCTGGTCCAAGATTCTAGATTAGTTTCTCTTTGTCTTTGACAAATACACTCAATATATACATATATATTTTTGATAATAATGTTGAACAACATAATTAAAATGCATATCGATAACAACATAAAGAAAACTGATAGAAAGCAGTAGTAATTATATACTAATATTAATGTAGAGAACATGTTTATGTTTCATTTTGTAAGCATAAACAACAAATATTCTATTCGTGGTGTACTTATTCTCAACGGAGTTAACCTGAGGGCTTACCAGGGCTTTCAATATTAACAAACAGTAGCTACATTTCCTAGTACACTTATTATTTTATATTTCTTTGAATCACGTTCATCACATCGACTCTTAACTAGCAGACAAATTAAAGTATGGACGAAAATTATTATACTTTTGGAAAGTTATTAGTTTTTTTGGCACAAAATTCGTAATACGCGAGCCCTCTTTGAATAAGTTTCATAAATCAGGGGACTTGACGTTCAATTTAACTCTATCTGGTTATCCGTTTATGTACCTATGTGAAGAAAAAGTGCATATTATATCCGAGTAGACCATTTAGCTCGAAGGGAAAAAGTGTTTATGCATGTGGGTTCAACTTGTCCGTGTAGAGTGTAACTGAGTAGAAATGAGGCATAAACATGGTATAATGTATCTTAAAAATTGTAAGACCATGTGCTTTTGTAAAAGTAAACAGGACTTAAAAAAAAAGGACAAATGGTTTTTTCGGAAAATTCAATTTATTTGATTCAAAATAGTCTCCTTCTGCTTCAATACAGCTTTTTGCACGGTAGAAAAGCATGTCGAACGAGTGTTTTAGTTAGTTGGCCGGTATGGCCGCCAATATGCCGGTGCAAGCCTTTTGAATGGCCTCTACGTCTGCATAACGCTTTCTTTTCATGGGCAAATGCATTTGTCCGAAAAGGAAGAAGTCGTACGGTGTCATATCAGGTGAATACGGGGAGTGTTAAATGGTTAACATGTGATTTTTGTTCAAATAATCGGTCACAAGCGTCGATCGATGAGACGGCGCATTATCGTGCAACAAACGTCAACTTCCATCTTCGCGATATTCGGGCCAAACACGTCGAATACGTCGCACCAAACGCTTCAAAACTCCAAGGTAGAATACCGCATTAACGTTTTGGCCGGGAGTAACAAATTCTTTCTGGACAATACACTTGCAATCATAAACACAAATAAGCATTGCCTTCACTTTTGACTTCTCCATGCGCGGTTTTTTGGGTTTCGGCTCGTCCGGTGCCTTCCATTCAGCACTCTGGCGTCTCGTTAATTGAGAAGTAAAGTCCTCTCTCTACGAGCAAAAACCAAACTCTTCCCGTCCTGCTATATGTCGCAGAGTCATGGATGATGACAACATCTGATGAGTCGGCCTTAAGAGTTTTCGAGAGAAAGTTATGAGGTGAGAGCTGTATGAATTATACTACGACATTGACATCTTCTTCTTCTTAATTGGCGTAGACACCGCTTACGCGATTATAGCCGAGTTAACAACAGCGCGCCAGTCGTCAAGAGAGGACTTTACTTTTCAATTGCCTACCCAGTCCGAAGTAGCACCTGTTGGCAAGAGCAATCCTGCGTTGGATTTCCAGGCTGACATTGTTGGTGGTGTTAATGCTGGTTCCTAAATAGACGAAATTATCTACAACTTCAAAGTTATGACTGTCAACAGTGACGTGAGAGCCAAATCCCGAGTGCGACGACTGTTTGTTTGATGACAGGAGATATTTCGTTTTTCCCTCGTTCACTGCCAGACCCATTTTCTGTGCTTCCTTGTCCAGCCTGGAGAAAGCAGAACTAACGGCGCGGGTGTTGAGGCCAATGATATCAATATCATCGGCATACGCCAGCAGCTGTACACTCTTATAGAAGATGGTACCTTCTATATTTAGTTCTGCAGCTCGAACTATTTTCTCCAGAAGCAGGTTGAAGAAGTCGCACGATAGGGAGCCGCCTTGTCTGAAACCTCGTTTGGTATCGAACGGCTCGGAGAGGTTCTTCCCGATCCTGTTGGAGCTTTTCGTGTTGCTCAACGTCAGTTTACACAGCCGTATTAATTTTGCGGGGATAC
This sequence comes from Bactrocera tryoni, assembly GCF_016617805.1. Classification (NCBI taxonomy): domain Eukaryota; kingdom Metazoa; phylum Arthropoda; class Insecta; order Diptera; family Tephritidae; genus Bactrocera; species Bactrocera tryoni. The sequence goes on along the minus strand of NC_052501.1, from coordinate 59,068,273 downwards.
CAAATTCAGACATCGCGGCATAAAGGCAGCTCCTTTTCGTGCTGTCGAAAGCAGCTTTGAAATCGACGAAGAGGTGGTGTGTGTCGATTCTCCTTTCACGGTATTTTTTTCAAGATTTGGCGCATGGTGAATATCTGGTCGGTTGTTGATTTTCCAGGTCTGAAGCCACACTGATAGGGTCCAATCAGTTTGTTGACGGTGGGCTTTAATCTTTCACACAATACGCTCGATAGAACCTTATATGCAATGTTGAGGAGGCTAATCTCACGGTAGTTGGCGCAGATTGTGGGGTCTCCTTTTTTATGGATTGGGCATAGCACACTTAAATTCCAATCGTTGGGCATGCTTTCGTCCGACCATATTTTACCAAGAAGCTGATGCATGCTCCCTATTAGTTCTTCGCCGCCGTGTTTGAATAGCTCGGCCGGTAGTCCGTCGGCCCTTGCCGCTTTGTTGTTCTTGAGGCGGGCAATTGCTATTCGAACTTCTTCATGGTCGGGTAATGGAACGTCTGCTCAATCGTCATCGATTGGGGAATCGGGTTCTCCTTCTCCTGGTGTTTCAGCAGGCTGGAGAAGTGTTTCCTCCATAATTTAAATATGCTCTGGGCATCAGTGACTAGATCACCTTTAGGGGTTCTACAAGAGTATGCTCCGGTCTTGAAACCTTCTGTAAGCCGCCGCATTTTTTCGTAGAATTTTCGACCATTACCCCTGTCGGCCAGCTTATCAAGTTCTTCGTACTCACGCATTTCGGCCTCTTTCTTCTTCTGTCTGCAAATGCGTCTCGCTTCCCTCTTCAACTCTCGGTATCTATCCCATCCCGCACGTGTAGTGGTCGATCGTAACGTTGCGAGGTAGGCAGCCTGTTTTCTCTCCGCGGCGACACGGCACTCCTCGTCGTATCAGCTGTTCTTTTCCGGAGACAGCCAGGTAGCTTGATGAATCTTTTTATGCTGGAATCTAGTACTACAGATAACCATAATTCGGGCCCCGGCGCAGTCAATCAGCCTCAGCCCATTTGGGGATGTTTCGTCGTGGAAGCCGAATTTACCGACCGTAGCGCCAAATATACCTTCTTTGCCCACCCTGGCGTTAAAGTCGCCAAGCACGATTTTGACATCGTGGCGGGGGCATCTCTCATAAGCGCGCTCCAAGCGCTCATAGAAGGCATCTTTGGTCACATCGTTCTTCTCTTCCGTGGGGGCGTGGGCGCAAATCAGCGATATGTTCAAGAACCTCGCTTTGATGCGGATTGTGGCTAGACGTTCATTCACCGGAGTGAATGATAGTACTCGGCGACGGAGTCTCTCTCCCACCACGAATCCAACACCAAACTTGCGCTCCTTTATATGGCCACTGTAGTAAATGTCACAAGGACATCAACCAGCTGGTCAGCGGCACCTTCCCAATTAAGGGTCCTTGTCCCGTCCATCGCATTTCGTGGACGGCGGTGATGTCAGCCTTTATTTTTGCGAGGACATCAACCAGCTGGTCAGCGGCACCTTCCCAATTAAGGGTCCGGATATTCCGGGTGCATGCCCTCAAATCGTAGTCCTTTGTCCCGTCCATCGCATTTCTTGGACGGCGGTGATGTCAGTCTTTATTTTTGCGAGGACATCAACCAGCTGGTCAGCGGCACCTTCCCAATTAAGGGTCCGGACATTCCGGGTGCATGCCCTCAAATCGTAGTCCTTTTTCCGTTTGCCATGGTCGTCATCAAAAGGGGGGTATCTCATCCGAGGCTGTTTAAACTTTTTCATTGGTATTGTTTTTTACGTGGCGGGTCCCAAGCCCAGCGCACAACCCTATGTAGGGAATGTTTCGCCTTCTCACATTAGCTCGCCTTCGAACGGATGTTCCTAGGCTACCCAGAGGATACTTGGTCAAAGACCGGAAGTAGTGAGCTGCTTGAGCCATGTGTAAAAGAATCGTTTCTGGCCACTCCCAAGTGAATGGCGATCAGAGAACTTTTCTCACTTGCGTGAACTTCTACACATGACTCCATCCTCCAACATTGACATTGACATAGTTCAGTGAATAAAGACACAGGGGCTGTGCTGGCTAGGTAATGTCGTACGTATGGACGAAAACACTCCAGCTCTAAAAGTATTCGACGCAATATCCGGAGGAAGCAAAGGAAGAGGAAGACCCCCACTCCGATCTAAAGATCAGGTGGAGAAGGACCTGGCTTCGCTTGGCATTTCCAATTGGCGTCACGTTGCGAAAAGAAGGAACGACTTTCACTTTGTTGTTAACTCGGCTATAATCTCGTTAGCGGGGTCTACTCCAGTAAAGATGAAGAAGAAGAAGGACGATTGTAAAGCCTCGTACTATTCAACAGCTAGAACTCTGCAACACCACGCGAATTGCTGTAAAAACTTGCTGAGAATTTGATGTGAAATTTCAAACTTTTTGTAACTTACTTAAAATGATGTGTAGATATTCATCGCACTAGGCTTCAAAACTGTGGGTGAAAAAATACCTTTATTGTTGGCTGGGTATGCTTCTTTACAAACGTTGATATGCACATAAATCTGTATGCAAGATTGTATATACATACACACTTATATGTTTGTTGATGGCTAAATGCAACATGACGCCGAACCAGTCTCTACATTGTTAGTAGATGTACATCCCAGGTGAAAGGAATTTTGATTAGTAAAATCTCAAGGGTCCCATAATTCCCCCAAAGAAGTATACGTTGCGGCATTACACTAAGGCAAAACAAACAATAATATTAAGAGTGAACCAATAACATAAGCTAACGTTTCTTTCACTCTCTTCATATTCTCATAACAGCACATGTATGTATATATGAATGAAATATATACTAGGTTAGTCCCTAAAACACCGCAACGCTTTCCTAATATATTTCTACAAATGTCTATTACAATAAAATATTCCGATTTACAAATAAATCCTGATATATTCAAATAAACCGTCTCTACTTTCATAATTTTGAGTAATATTTTTTTTTTGTACTGAAGACTATCAAATAACCATATTTAACTTGGTTCAAAAGGCGAAAAGGATAACCTTGCTAATGTGCATATGCATAATTGTATGATAATCTAAGCTTAATGGTAAAGAGAGCAGTCGATGTAGAGCTGAGAAAAGCATGCGCATACGCAGTATTTCGCAAAATTTAAGAGAAAATTCAAGCATAGGAGTAGATGAGAATTTTTAAGTGTGCTCAAGTATGCGTTACATTCAAATTGGAAGCGTATCAGCTGTTTGGCAGAACTCAGAGAAACACGTGCTTACGTTTTCAAGTACCCATATATTTGTAATAATCCAAGTTTTCGCAATAGTACATATGTATATAAGTATAACTTTCAATAAGTTTAACAATAAACAATTTGTTACAATCTAAAATTAATATTTTCTGGTGCACTACTTTAATACGATAATAAAAGCTATGTTTCACAATATTTTTCTAAGGATTTCAGTTTGTTCAATTACTCAATACGAATCTTTAAAAATTTAAACGTTATTTTTGTTTGGTAGTTATAAAAAGAGTACTTATCTAATTTCATGACCTAAAACTATTCGGTTTTGCTTTAAACCGCTATAACAACAAATCATAAGATTAAAAGAAAGCTCATAGTACTAATATTGTAGTTCAATAATGTAAGAAACGCACATTTCCGATTATTAGTTTTTACCAAAAAGACAGCACTGTGAACAAATGTTCATGTAACACACAGCTGATGTTCGAAAAGAATATTAAACGTGTAGTTAGTTGAAGACTTATGAATTTATTTGTGACTTAGAGTTTAGTTTATTTGATTCTAGGAAATAATTTTCTGGTATATGTATTTTTTTTCAACAAAAACCAGCCTAAAGATTGTATGGGAGATTGAAGCTAAAAGAAATTGTCAATATTAGAATTTAAGATCATTCAAATTTCATTAATCTTGGTGTTTCGCACGTCGCATTCAATTGTACACATTTTGTATATACGAACATAAAAGGTGTGTTCCAAAGTAAACAGGACTTGAAGAAAACAGAACAAATGGTTTTTTTTTCGGCAAAATCAATTTATTTTATTCAAAAAAAACTCTTTCTGGTCGGTATGGCCGCCAGTATGCTGGTGCAAGCCTTTTAAATGGCCTCTACGTCTGCATAACGCTTTCCTTTCATGGGCAAATGCATTTTTCCGAAAAGGAAGTGGCTAATGGTTAAAATGTGACTTTTGGTCAAATAATCGTCCTTCGTTAGCCCAAATGTTCGGTCAAAATGCGATAAATCGATATTTTGGAGATGTTCAATTCCATTTCCATGAATCACAATGATGATTTCGGCTGATTTTTGGTGAATTCACGCACAGTTTCGATGGAATTTCCGGTGATCACGAATTTTGATTGGCCCACATGTTGATCGTCATTTATGTCCTCACGACCACTTTGAAAACGTTGAAACCAACGTGCACTCTGCTACGGGATAGGCAATCATCGCCATAAATTTGCTTCATCAATTAAAACGTTTCGGTAAAAGTTTTACCAATTTTAAAACAAAATTTAATGTTGGCTCTTTGTTCAAAGCTCATTTTCGCACCGATTACACAAACATACTGACACTTAGAACGCAATAACTTCACTTCCAATCTATGAAATGTCATGAAATTGGATCACTGGACAATTGATAAAGATAGCAGATTCTAACACACCAGTCGCCATATAGATGGCGCCACCAGGGGGCGCTAGATTCAAAAATCCTATTTACTTTGGAATTCTCTTTGTACATATGTAAGTATATTCAAGTGTCCTTTTGTGTAAGGATTTAATACTAATACAAAATAAATAGAGCTGTGCATCGAACTTGCTCATTAACTTCAACATCGCTGTTAATGAACTACAAGATAGTACCCTCTTTACGTCCTAACAAAAATGAAAGATATACTCGTACATTCATATATGAACATGTAAGTTTACACTCCATCGCTAGATCAAAATCCAAAAATGTAGTGAATACCACTGAAACAGCTATGTGGAAATTATGACAGTAAAGCTTTCTTTACCGCTATGCATTGCTGGATAGTTATGCAAATTATGGAATTGCTGAACACCTGCAACAGCGCGCCCAAGTGCCTAGAATTTGTTAGCTCTACCATTCATATTGGAGCGTAGAAATACCTTTGGATGTCCCACATTTATCAGCGCTGTATGCCAATATGTTCCTACACCTACATTGGTTTGACTGCTTGTTTATCGATTTCATCATCATTCACTAGTCAATGTTGAAAAGACAGCGTCAACTAGGTACACTCGGAAATTTTCTCTTTAGTAACAAGAAATCTATAAAATTAGTCTACAGATTCCTTAGTCGTATACAAATCCGTGTCCGTTTCATTTAATTGGACCCTACTGTCAATGGGCTTAGAGGCGTTTGAGCTCATTTTTCTTCCATTAGTATATTTCTAATCTTCTAACACTATGAAAAAAGTTGAATGATATTATTTGGGGATGAACAAAAAAATTCATATATAGTAAATAATTTTTGTAAGTTACCAAAGCTTAAACTTTGTCCCTCTCTGATAAGTCCCAATGTTTTTAGAGTGTTGGAACATTTTTGTTAGTTTTAATTGAGATATAACAATATGAGTTATATAGAAATTGAATTACAGGTAAAACCTTGGCCTAAATTATTTAAACAAAAATTGTATGTTCGAATTATTTTTGTATTATAACTTTCACCTTACAGAAATATAATATAATTAAAGTATACTTTGGTTCAACAATGAAAATCTTTTGCGTCTTATTTTATGGTTAGTATTTATTTATTTGAGTTCCCCCGTAGTTTAATAGCTGCTTCAAAAAAAAAAAAGCAATTGTGACCTTCAAGGAATATATAAAATAGAATTTGATCCCATGGCTAAACAATAAATTTAATAGGAATATAACGAAATCTGAATTTTTGAACAGTGTACACGTTTTTCACAGACTTAAACATAGATATACAGTCTATGTACCTATGTATGTGAATATATTTCCATCAAGGAAGGTGTACTGTCACTCAATTTAGCGTTTGGCACTTCTGGCGGTCTTCAAAGCGCACAAAACACATTCCATCGCGAGTTTGACGAGTCTTCATCCATTTATAGTTGCGAAATGAACGCACGTTGTCCGTTCAGCTATGTCCATAGTCAACACGAGCGCACACACACCACTCGTCCATAAAGTGCAATCCTTATTTTTAACCCTGGGAATTCCTCATTGGAAAATTTGAATACGAACGTCGACAATAAAGGGGAGGGTGGCGAATGCTTAAAATTTTGTTGCACGCACGTGCTCAAACTGCCACACCTCTAGAATTATAAGCGCATTCTACCTTCTTGTTGCAACATTGGAACCAACAACACTTCTAATTTAGTGTTTCAATTTTATGATCCGTTTCCGAACTTGTATCACAAATACAGGTATCTAGTATATTTCACTAACCGTCACAACACAACTTTTGGATAGAGTAAATAATTACACCATAGTTAGATTTGCTAAAAAACTATTGATATGTAAAGATATATGTATAAGGCATATACTATCCTGTAAATAAAATATTTAAAAGCAATGTTTTTAATCAGTGCTCTTGATTTTAGCAAACTACCCATTGTTTTCAGTTCGTAAATATTCGGGTGTATTTGAGCAAATCCAAATTATATATATTTTTGTGTTTTTATATAACGATGATCATTTCATATACTTAAATATTTTGATAAATTTTAGATTTGGCATAATTCTGATACCGATTTTTCTATTCAGAGCCAAATTACGATCTAATTAAAAAATTATAATTAATACACTGAAAATTATTTAAATTTAATAAAATTTAGGCATAGGTATTTAAGTGTTAAAAAACAACTTTGAAACCTGCTCTCAAGAAATCCTAGCAGACAGTTGAACAATTTTATGTTGAATCCAAATGCGACTTATGAATGCTTACTGTGATAATGCAATGGTTTTTTTATACTTTTGCAACATGTTGCTACAGAGTATGAAAGTTTTTTTAGTTATAAAGATGGAGTTTCAAATAAAGTTTTGGTCTTTAGATAGTGATGAGCAATACTTTATACATAGGATGTCATCAACTATCAGTTAATTGCTTCTTTCATCAAATTCACTCGAAAGTTGCCTTTCTAATCAATAAAGATTACAATGTATTAAATGTATTTCCAATGGCATATAAATTTTCGATTTCGAAAAGTCTTCCATCGGAGTATCTGATTCACAATAAATACAATAAAAGTGTTACCAATGACATTAGTAATAATTATTGTTAATGCTACCCAAGCATTTGCCGCATTACCAAAATATGCATAACATTTTATTTTGACCGTTAAAAATTCTACAATAGTAAATACATACCATAGACACCAACAAACATAACACGTGCATTCATAACAATATCAATTTTCCAAAAATTAAACTAGTATTTTATAAAACACAAAATTTTTATTTTTCGCAAAGCTGGCTTTGTTATACTCTTGCAACATATTGCTACAGATTATAATAGTTTTGTTCACATAACGGTTATTTGTATCATCTAAAACTAATCAAGAAATTGCAAAGAAAGAAAATATTTAAATTTTAGAGGCTAACTTCGAAAAGCGAAACAATTTTCAATTCTGAAACAAAATAACGTATGATCAATCTAAATTTGTATAAAAATGAAAAATTTTAATATTAATATTATAATGTATTAATATATATATATATATAATATTTTTAAATAAAAACAGCTACAAGATTTCATATTTCATGTTATTTTTATTATTAATGTGCTCATAAGTACTAGAAAAAATTAAGTTATTTCAAGCTATAAAAATAGCGGTTCCTTCTCTACCCATATACCGGCAAGGGAGTTGTGGGTGGGAAGAAGCCTTTGGAGGAGAGGGGCAGTGAGCTTCTTCACGGATGGGTCAAAGTTTGTGGTTAAGGTTGGTGGAAAGGTCTACTGCCAGAATCTCTCTATCAACACCAGTTTCAGACTTCTTGACTATTGCAGTGTCTTCCAGGCCGTGGTTGCAACCATTAAGGCAGAATTAGATTTACTGCTCCGGAGTGCTGCCTCCTTCTGAGGAGGGACCATCCAATCAGATATCAGATCGGCGATACTAACCTTAAACTCATTAACAATACGTTCAGGACTAGTCGAAGAATGCCTAACCTCGCTATCAATAACATCTAGTGTCTTTGTGATAAGACTGGTATGGGTGCTAGGCCACAGCCGAATCGCAGGCAATTGTAAAGCTGATGAGCTAGCAAGGAAAGGCACCCTGGAACTTCTATCCGTAGATCTATCCCACCCTCTCCGGGTGCTCCCATATCCTCTTATGTTCTACTACTGCATAGCTGGCCCTAGTAATCTCATTATCCTTAGTAAGATTAGTCTCTCCCTAGTTTTGAAGCTTTTAACGGTCCATTGGTCTATTTGCGTTCACGCAGTAAGGCAGGGAATCCTACCAGGCGCCTTTTGCAGAAATTGTATGGAAGAAGATGAGGTGGAAACAGCTTAGCACTTCCTTCTGAACTATCTCGCATTTGGGAGGTCAAGACTCATGCACTTGGGGGCACATACCTTCAGACATCTCATCGAGCTGACTGGAATGAAAATTAAACACCTGGCAAATTTGTATTTGCTTTTAAGCGTTTTACTAATTTATAGTTCGAACTATGACCCCACAAAGGACTACATATAGTAGTACACATTCGATCTTTAATCAGCCATCTAATCTAAACTAACCAAAGCACATTGAACATAATAATAAATCAATGCTAACTTCGTTATAAAAAAATACTCTGTTATTTTTACATGAGCGATCATACGTTAATTTGTTTAACGAACTTGGGTATTTCTGATCGCAAAAGCTTAAAATTTGTGATACATACATATGTAGTATGAAATCGAGAATCGTAATCAATAAAAAACTCAATATTGAATTTTTTTATGATACATTATTTCGCATTTTAGGTGACGATATGTATGTTTTAAATGATTTATAGTGTTTCTCGAAGAAAATGTTGCATTGATTTCGTTCATAATTAGTACATCCACAAAAACTTTTTAAATTGTATTTTTAAAAACTAGTGAAAAAGCTTATCATTTAACACTTTTTCTTTCACTTCTGAGTCTGAGTAAGCGTTCACATAAAGATAGTAGATCTACTGCTCCGGAGCGTAGCCCTCTTCAGAGAATTGACTATCCACCCCGATAGTATGGCAGCGATATTAGCCTTGTGATCGCTGACTATGCGAAGGGATACGCTTTATCTCTAGCATGGAGTTACTACGTGAATAGACTGAATCGTCACTCGTCAATAACTCGGTATAAGGGAACTGTGGAACGTCATTTCAAGCTCCTTACGTACAGTTGCAAACGAAACCATTTGTTTTCAGGAAATCCAAAAGAACAGCTGGTACGACGAGGAGGCCGTGTTGCAGCGGAAAGAAAACAGACGGCCTACCTATATCATCGGCATCAACACCGCGCCGTTAGTTCTGCTTTTCCAGACTGGACAAGGAAGCAAAGCAAATGGATCTGGCAGTAAACGAGGGGAAGACGAAATATCTCCTGTCATCAGTTGTTGCACTCGCGACTTGGCTCTCACGTCACTGTTGACAGTCATAACTTTGAAGTCGTAGATAATTTTGTCTATATTGGAACTAGTTAAACACCACCAACAATGTCAGCCTGGAAATTCAACGCAGGATAACTCTTGCCAACAGGTGCTACTTCGGACTGAATAGGCAATTGAGGAGTAAAGTCCTCTCTCGACGAACAAAAATCAAACTCTCTAAGTCACTCATAATTCCCGTCCTGCTATATGGTGCAGAGACTTGGACGATGACAACAACTGATGAGTCGACGTTGAGAGTTTTCGAGAAAAATTATGGCCCTTTGCGCGTTGGCCACCGCGAATATCGCATTCGATTGAACGATGAGCTGCATGAGATATACGACGATGTTGACATAGATCAACGTTTTAAAATAAAGCGGCTACGCTAGCTAGGTGATGTTTTCCGAATGGACGAAAACATCCCAGTTCTGAAAGTATCGACGCAGTACCCGCCGAAGGAAGCAGAGGAAGAGGAAGACCTCCACTCCGTTGGAAGGACCAGATGGAGAAGGACCTGGCTTTGCTTGGAATATCCAATTGGCGCCACGTAGCGAAAAGAAGAAACGTCTGGCGCGCTGTTGTTAACTCGGCTATAATCGCGTAAGCGGTTTCTACGCCAATAAAGAAGAAGAAGAAGAAGCGGATTAAAAAACTAAAAATATATTTTAATATTCCTAAATAGCGAATTGACAAAAATGTTAATCCCAAGTTTGCCATTAAACGATTAAAATTTGTCAAGTTTTAATCTTGATTTCGGGATTAAAATTAAATTTTTAATTCATACGATTTTCCAATATAATTTACATTTACATACAATTACATACAAGTAGGCGCAAAAATTTAGCGACAAATTACTATTATATTATTTGATAGACACGCGTTCAGGATCCCTACTCGAAATAACTGGAAGTAAAAATATGTATTTTGATGCCTAACGTACTAAAGTAAGTTCCAAAGTAGATTAGATACATACGTAAGGATTAGGTATTAAACATAGCACAAACAATTAAAAAACGTAGCTTTACTTAAATACTCAACTTAGAATATAAAAGAAACATGAAAAACTCTAACTTCGCCTACATCGAAGCTATAAACTTTTCAAGACATTTACCATAGCAACTACATATAGTATGTATGTAAAACATAATTTGAAGCAAGTATGGAAGAGCTTTCTTCTGGGGTAACAGAATATTTCATACTCTTGTAACTTGCCAGGACTAAAGCCAAGCCAGGGAAATATCTTAAGGTGCAAAACGTCAACCAGAAGTATAAAACTAATACACTGATCTCCACTTTTGGTACAAGGTTTGTTAGAGTAACGAAAATATTTATATGTAGTACTGTATTGAAATTTGGGTACTTCGTATACCAATTTTCCATATTTTCGGCATTAAACTATAGTACATATATTATATCCAATATTACACGGTATGTTAATTTTTACGAAAGTTTGAAGATTTTATATTAGGTATACAGGGGTTAGTATTGACCGGATTGTATGTATCTTTAGTCAATACATACAGTTAAAAGGCACAAAATAACAAAATGCTCCCTAAGTTTCATTAAGGTTCCTCACATACCATCACCAATCATTTAGACTAAACTCAGCCGGCTGTTCGCAAATCTTGGCATTAGTTATATATAGGCTAGGTCAAGTTCATGCCCAATTTTATCTATTTAAGTCACAAATATACATTGTTATTAGTAAACACACACTCGCTCAAATATATTAAGATAACTCGCATATTAACCGATATTTGCGATATAAAGTCTCTCAAAATTTCAAAGCTCTTTATATTTGGTATACGGGGGCTAAAGGAAGTATTGATCTGATTCTTCCCATTTTTGACACACAAATATATTATTATTATAAGAAAGAATTTGCTCTGAATTTTTTTTTTTTTTTTTTTTTATAATAATTCATATAACAAAAAGAGTTTTACTATATAAATACATAAACGCAGCACTGGCTACGAGGCCTTCAGCCGTCTTGTAATTATAACTAGGTGAAAAATTCTATTTGCTAAGGGTTAGTAAAGATGTAAGTTGCTTAAATATATTTTAACAAATCGTTGGCTTTTAAGAATTTATATACAATTATCACGTTTTTTTCTGAAGGTTCACTTAGTAGTTTTATGAGATCAATGTTGCCAGAGTTGTGGGCTGTTGGGTGAAGCATCGGACAGAGTGTGAGTAAGTGTTTGATAGAAGCGGTGTCATCGCAAAAGGGGCAAATGGATGGGCTTTTACCCGATAGTAAGTGGGCGTGTGTTATGATAGTGTGTCCAATCCTTAATCGAGTATATGTCTTCATTGCGCTAGTTGGAACTGTTGACGAGTAGATTATACGATTTCTGGCTGGGCAGGGGCGAACGCAGGGGGGGGTTTTGGGGTGTTAAAAGTATTAAATTAGTTGTGGGAATGTAGGCCAATTAAAAAACCCAGAAAAATATAAACTGGACAGAGACATTTTTTTAATTTGCTTCAAAGTAATGAGTTATGAGTAATGAGATGATGCCTTATAACTCTGTGGCTGCTTAACTGGATTTTTTTTAGATTTAAGGGGAATTGTGAGTCGAAAATGGACTTCTTTTGAAAATTAGTTCTGAACTGAAAAGTCACTAATAAGGTTTCTATTATTTTTTTTAGAGTTTATTGTTAATCATAATACAGGAAAAATAAAAACTCATTTATTATGACTTTCAGTTTTCGTTCCATGAGCAAACTGTTGTGAAATAAATTTAAATTAAAAAAAAATTATGCTATTTGCAAAAAAATACTTGAGTGTGTTAACTAAAATGTCTATATTTTTAATAAAAACAACCAGAAAAAACTGGTCTGAATTAGATACACAACTTTACTTATTATTTGTTTTTCAAATGAAAATTTTTAAAACAACGGTTGTGCTTTTGATACTTTTTGATACTTTTTTTGCTTGGCAACATATACTTAATTTTTCTAGCTCGCGGCAACACTTGTCACTAATGATTAGAGCGTGAATGAGAATAGAACAAATGAATTATGTGCGTACGTGCGTACTAAAGCCAATTTTTGCATTATCAACACACATAAGCCTATGTTTGCAGCAAATAGACTGTGTTTTGAGCAGCTGCGTTGCTTATGCAAATAATTTGTATGCTGAAATTAGTGAAATGCGTAAGGATTCTGAACAATCGTTTAAACTAATTTTTGAATCAGTTAAAACAATAGCCGTAGAATTAGATTTAGAAATCAAAATTCCGCGTTTGGCGAAACGGCAAACTAATCGCGACAATTATGAATGCGAACCGGAAGAATATTACCGCAGATCAATTTATATACCGTTTTTAGATAATTTTTTGGACCAAATCAATGAACGATTTTTAAAACATCGAGAGCTGCTTTCCAAAATTGAAAACATTTTGCCAAATAAATGCATAAATCTTGACGTTATTGAGATGCAGGAGACTGTTCGTGTTTTAGAAAAGCAATGGTCCGCTGATGTAGAAGATCGCGCTGAATTTAGAATGTGGAAAAGGTTAAAAATCTTTTCTTCAGATTATATTTTCTAACTAAAATTTTGAATATATTTTCAGGAACTGGTTAAATCAAACAAAGAGATCCAAAACTTTTTAGACGCGTTGAATTGTTGCGATGCAAAAATTTTCAAAACAGTGCATCGTTTTTTAAAGATTGGAGCAACAATCCGTATATCTGTCGCTTCAAGTGAACGCTGAAAATAAAAGAAGATTAAACTTCAATTTGTGAATAAAATAATGAAACCTTGTCTTTTTACCTAAAACCCCCCCCAAATTTTTTTCCTGCGTGCGCCACTGTGGCTGGGTTTAGGACCGCGTAGTGATGTTTAAATGTTTTCCATTCGCTTGCGTTTTTATACTCTCGCAACAATGTTGCTAACGAGAGTATTATAGTTTTGTTCACATAACGGTTGTTTGTAAGTCCTAAAACTAAAGGAGTCAGATATAGGGTTATATATACCAAAGTGATCAGGGCGACGAGTAGAGTCGAAATCCGGATGTCTGTCTGTCCGTCTGTCCGTCCGTCCGTCCATGCAAGTTGCAACTTGAGTAAAAATTGAGATATCATGATGAAACTTGGTGCACGTATTTCTTGCCTCCATAAGAAGGTTAAGTTCGAAGATGGGCAAAATCGGCCCACTGCCACGCCCACAAAATGGCGGAAACCGAAAACCTATAAAGTGTCATAACTAAGCCATAAATAAAGATATTAAAGTGAAATTTGGCACAAAGGATCGCATTAGGGAGGGGCATATTTGGACGCAATTGTTTTGGAAAAGTGGGCGTGGCCCCGTCCCCTCCTAATTTTTTTGTACATATCTCGGAAACTACTATAGCTATGTCAACCAAAGTCTACAGAGTCGTTTTCTTCAGGTATTTCCATATACATTTCAAAAATGGAAGAAATCGGATAATAACCACGCCCACTTCCCATACAAATTTTATGTTCAAAATCACTAAAAGTGCGTTAACCGACTAACAAAAAACGTCAGAAACACTAAATTTTACGGAAGAAGTGGCAGAAGGAAGCTGCACCCAGGCTTTTTTTAAAAATTGAAAATGGGCGTGGCGCCGCCCACTTATGGACCAAGAACCATATCTCAGGAGCTACTAGACCGATTTCAATGAAATTCGGTATATAATATTTTCTTAACACCCTGATGACATGTACGAAATATGAAATCGGTTCACAACCACGCCTTCTTCCAATATAACGCTATTTTGAATTCCATCTGATGCCTTCTCCGTATAATACGAGTATATACATTAGGAACCAATGATGATAGCGGAATAAAACTTTACAAAAATACGGTATTTGAAAAATATGTAAATGACGTATTATGAAATCTCGATTATCACTTTACCCTGCGATAGTATAAAATGTTCGGTGACACCCAAACTTAGCCCTTTCTTACTTGTTTTGATGCCTTTTGTGCTTAATAAGGTTAAGAATGTCTTGCTTGGATGAGACGTAGTATGTTAAGGCAGGAGTCCTGGCTACATTTTTCGCAGCGAGGTCTGCAAAGTGGTTGCCTGTAATACCAGCATGGCCAGGGATCCACATTACTTGGATTTTCTGAGGGGCACCAATGACCGCGTCCCTGATAACTTCTATTATGGGATTGCGATTGGAAGAAGACGTTATTGCAGACATACACGATTTGCTGTCTGTACAGATGAGGAACTTTCCTTTAGTCTTTTTTTGCGTAATTAACTGCATGAAGGATTGCAGATCCTTCAGCGGTAAATACAGAGCTCGTTGAGGGAAGAAGCCAATTGCAAATAATTTCTCCTGTGGCAGTGACAACTGCTAACGAAGTGGAATCGATAGACTTGGAGCCATCCGTAAACAATAACTTCCATCCATTATTTGTGTAATTAGATTCCAGTTCAGCAAAGGTTTGTTGAAAGACTTCGTTTGGTGTGTTTTGCTTGGACAAAAACATAAGCTTATTCTATAGTATTTTATCATTGATCAGACAGGGAGGATGTCGAGTGGTGAATTAGCGTGTTGCGTTACGTAAAATATTATTTTCTGCAGCGAAACTTAAGCATCTCGAAATAGCCGATTGTATTCTTGGAATTTTTCTTTTTTTCGTGGCATGGGTGATAGTTGTATTTAGTAATGGGTTGGTGTTCTCAGCCGTTTTCGCAAGAATTTGAAGCGAAGAATCTATAATTTTATTTTGAATAGTTGGTAAACCAGATTCAGCCATTATCGTTTTTATTGGCGAGGTTGGAAAGGCCCGGAGACTTCGCCGTATTGCGCAATGGTAAGGTGCATTTAAAAGGTTGATACTGCTTTTGGAGCAATTGCCATAGATGGGGAGCCCATAATCTATTTTTGAAGTTAGCAAAGCTCTGACAACATTGACTAGTGTGTTCGGATGACATATTTCTGACAT
Source organism: Bactrocera tryoni (assembly GCF_016617805.1). Taxonomy (NCBI): domain Eukaryota; kingdom Metazoa; phylum Arthropoda; class Insecta; order Diptera; family Tephritidae; genus Bactrocera; species Bactrocera tryoni. The sequence continues at coordinate 59,052,735 of NC_052501.1, read as the reverse complement.
ATTTACAGTGAGCATTAAAATTATAATTAGAGTCAAAAATTAATCCTAGTATTTTCAGCTGTGTTTTACATTCGATGTTAGTTTGGTTGTGGGTTAGTGAAATACCGTTGCAATTTTGCTTCCTACATACATGAAGGATATGTGTTTTGTCTAAGGAAAGTGAAGCACCAGACTCCAGTGACCAAGACTCAATTCTGGCGAGTATATTAGTAAATAAGGATTGAGTTAAATTAACATCAGAGACTTTTGTGTCGATTAGGACATCGTCAGCATAGATCTGGTGCTCAACTCCTATGTAATTTTTTATCATCCTACTAATATCATCGAAAGCAATGATAAAAAGGAGGGCTGAAAGAGGTGAGCCTTGCGGCGTACCATTAGAAAGCGAGAGTGTTGAAGAAAGAAAACCATTTACGTTGACTTTGAGTTTTCTGTTTGTGAGAAAGTTAGTAATAAAACGTGTCTTATTCTGGCCTATTTTCCATTTTCTAAGTTGTCGAATAATAATATGGGCTCCAATTTTGTCGAAAGCTCTGTGAAAGTCCAGAGATAGTACGGACACGTGGTTTTTGCTGGACAAAGCGTTAGTAATGAAGTAGTCTAGTTGGATTAAAGCATCTAACGTGCCTTGACCTTTTTTGTAGGCGACTTGATTCGGTGATATGAACTTGTTTCGCTGAGCATACCACATCAAGCGGTTAGCCTGTTATATAGGAATGTCATGTAGCGAATTTGGTTGAAATGGATCAAGCAGGTCCCGAGATATGTGATTTCACCTAAAATAGGGCGATGCTAAGCTCATTGTTCAATTTTCATACCAACTCTCATAAATCTGTCTAATACCATCTCTGTGTAAAAACTTAATGTCTCTGTAGTCGTTAGTTATTATGTTATCGTACTTTTAGTAGTATTTAACAGAAACGTTATATGGGGAGTCAGCGTTGTTATGATCCAACTTCATTCATTTTCACACTGTCAGTATAGGTTCTTACTGAATTTATTTTGAGATAATTTAGCTTGAGCGGTTTTAGAGATACATATGTACTTCAACCTATCCTTCCTTTTTGTCAAAGAACGCGTATAAGAAGTTTCATCAAGATATCTCAATTTTTACTCAAGTTACAGATTACATAGGTGGACGGACGGACAGACAGACAGGCACACGCTATTCAACTCGTCTCATCATCCTGATTATTTATATATACATACATACATATATATATATAAACAAAACTGTAACAACAGGTTGCAAAAGCATAAACATATGGTAACTGATCAACGGTTTAATTCCAACGGAAACCCGTTTTGCTAGTCATTTACGCCACGAGGCATATGTATATTTTATGAAGAATGGCAGTTATGTGCTACAGCGGTCTGATCTGAACAATTCATTTGAGGACTGTAGCGATGTCTTGGACAATAATCCATGCCAAATTCCATGAAGATATTTTGCAGAACAAAAAAGTTTCATAACAGAACTGGATTTTGATCGGTCAATTTGATTGACAGATAAATGATATGGCGGTCGGATCAAAGAAATATGTTCGGAGATTCGGTTCATTGAGTAATATCCTATGGACAATTTCGTGAAGATAGACTGTTAAATGAAAAGGTTTTCTGTATAAGGACTTGATTTTAATCGATCATTTTGTATGGAAACAATATATTGAGCTTCTAAGGGACTTATTCGCGTACATACAGATAGACAGACAGACGGACATGGCTAACTCGACTCAGCTCGTCACGCCGATCATTTATATACAAATTTTATAGAGTGTCAGACGTTTCCTTTAGCTTGCTGCAAACTGCGTGTCAAACTTCATTTACCCTACTCAGCGAATGAAAATAGTAATTTACGAGTTTTATACTATACTAGAAGAGCATTCTTAATATCTATTAAACAATCTAAAGAGCTTTCTAAAAACTGACCACTGATGTTCGACATTGAAGTACCAACAGCTTTATATTGCAAGTGGGTCTTCATATTTGACAGAACACTGACAATAAACTATTTCAATATCCAAGCGATAGTGAATAGGGGCCAAGGGTGAACGCAGTGATCACGATTTTAATTGCTAGTGAGAAATAAGTACAGTACTTTAACTTAATACAGCCATAGGAGTAATAAGCGCTATCCGTATCAACTTTAGAAACTTGGTCCGATGGACCCACAAGCTGTTACCGGTCATCCGCTGAACATAGATAGACGGACAAACAAAATTAAAACAAGTAAGGAAGAGCTAAGTTCGGGTATCACCGAACATTTTATACTCTCGCATGATAAAGTGATAATCGATATTTCATTATCCCTCATTTATATATTTTTTTATTTTGCTGTAAAATTAATTAGATTAGTTGTTCCTGAGATATGGTTTTTGGTCCGTAAATGGGCGACACCACGCCCATTTTCAATTAAAAAAAAGGCTGGGTGCAGCTTCCTTCAGCCATTCCGTAAAATTTAGTGTTTCTGACGTTTTTTGTTAGTCGGTTAACGCACTTTTAGTGATTTTCAACATAACCTTTGTATGGGAGGTGGGCGTGTTATTATCCGATTTCTTCCATTTTTGAACTGTATATGGAAATGCCTGAAGGAAACGACTCTACAGAGTTTGGTTGACATAGCTATAGTATTTTCCGGGATATGTACAGAAAACTTAGTAGGGGGCGGGGCCACGCCCACTTTTTCAAAAAAATTACGTCCAAATATGCCACTCCCTAATGCGATGTTTTGTGCCAAATTTCACTTTAATATCTTTATTTATGGCTTGGTTATGACACTTTATAGGTTTTCGGTTTTAGCCATTTTGTGGGCGTGGCAGTGGGCCGATTTTCTCCATCTTCGAACTTAACCTTCTTATGGATCCGGCAAATACGTGTACCAAGTTTCATCATGACATCTCAATTTTTACTCAAGTTACAACTTGCACGGACGGACAGACGGACAGACATACATCCGGATTTCAACTCTACTCGTCACCCTGATCACTTTGGTATATATAACCCTATATCTAACTCTTTTAGTTTTAGGACTTACAAGCAACCGTTATGTGAACAAAATTATAATACTCTCCTTATCAACTTTGTTGCGAGAGTATAAAAATATTATATCATTATAAGAGCAGTATTAATTGGATAGAAATGAAATTTATGTCTCTTTATTTCAAGATTTGCTATAGATTTTTTTTACTTTTCTAATGATATTAATATATTAAACGTTACAGACCTATTTATGTAAAATGTAACAAGTTGCAGCTATGACAAGTGGAAAGAGAATAAAAATATGTTAAGAAAATATGATAACTTATTTTTGTTTAATATTTTATACCCAACGGAATAATAATGACAAAATGAGCAACTTCCATGTGGTTGCGAAAGAAGTGAACATACAAGAAAAGTGAAGGAGAAAATCATCTCGCAAGATGTTCACCCAAAGCACAAATGCAAGCAAAAACCGTCGCACAAGCATGCACATTAACTGAGGTGTATTAGTATGTATATATACAGCTATAGCCAATAACATAGGATAACTTTTTTATGTGTAAATTTAATTAAAATTTTTGGGATCTTTGGATGGGAACTACTGAGTGTTTTAGGGATATTACTTATTGATGAGTATCAGAGTTCTTAAAAGTGCTGAGTTAGGAACAGCTAAAAGAAACCCGAAGCGATTCGTACAAAAAAAGATAAGGTAAGTATGTTAATTATAATTGTATTGCAGTTCATTTCCACAAGGATTGGAATTATTGAAAAAAAAGATTGCTGAAATAATTGGGCGTTCCCAAAATTTTGTTTCTAATGCGTCATTTCAAAAAAAGTTCCATTCCAAAAAAAGGAGTCGTCATAAAAATCCAAAGATAAGTATATGTTGATCACATTTGCAAGAGCGTTATTAAAAAATAAAAAAATTTAATCCGGCATACCGAATAATTTTTACCCCGAACTGCCTCATAGGAAAATAAATAAGAAAAATTTTGCCCTAAGCATATAATAAAGAATTAAAAAAAGAAATTGTTTTGCATTAATATTTTATTGCGTTTGCCTTCTTCAGTCATAATAAAAAATAAAATTTTCACAGACAAAATTTTTAATTTTTAATCACAACATCGGGAAAAATATCGCAACCTTGATTTTGACCTTATAAAAATAACACCCATTCCTAATCCTCTAAAGAATATGCAGCAAATGTGAGGGGCAGAATATTGAAAAAATATGGATGATCATTGCAAAATGTACCAATGCTGACTTATGCCTTTAAAATGGACATATGTATGTATGTAAAAAATAATGGAAAAATTAAACTCTGTATGATACCTGATCCTGCAAAAGAGATGCTACGTTTTTTTATGTCTGACCGCGGCCCGAAATAAATAATGAATTTAAGTATATTCTATATCCAAGCGCTGAATGGGTGACCCCATTGTTTTTTCCATAACTGTGTATATACATGTGTCTGTCACTTTTGCTGGTTCTAATGCGAAGTTTTGCAGGGATGTCTGGCCACCCACAATTAAACTCACCCTGCAGTAAAATGTCAAATTTGTCAGAAAATATGTATATTAGTTCGTAATTAGAGAAAAGTTAGGCAAACATATGAAATATATAGGCAATAGGACATCCTTATTTGATCTCGAATCAATAATCGAATTAATTTTTTTTAATTTCTATTCCTGATATATTCTTAATCGAATTTATGTCTCGTGAGACATTATTACATAAGTAAAATTTACCAGTTACTCATAAGAAAGAAAAATACAGTGCGAATGCTAGTTCGTGTTGTGGTTCATACTAGTTGTAACCTTATGAAAACTAGTTGTTTTACTGCAGTTTATACATACATATGTACATACATATGTGTATCAAGCATTTATTCGCATCAGCGCTATACCCATTAGAATAAATCTACGTTTACACGCATACGAATACAGTGACACAGGGCAATTGCCGAAACGGGACAACAGTGAAGACATTTATATTTGTACTTTTATTTCCATTAGCACACCTGTTATAAAATTTCAGAGAATTTTACTACCAGGGTATTGAAGTTGACTGAGACCTTATTTAACATAAATTTTCTGAATTTTAATTTTCTGTGTTAAAAAAAAACTCAAGGAAATGATCAGTATAATTACACCTAACCTGAATAATTCCCACTGCTATTTTAATTTCTTAATTAATGAACAACAATAATATTATTGAAATAAAGCATTTTAACGCAAATGTAAAAATGCAGTTTATTTATAGTAGGTAATTAACTAACAATTTATTTTAAACAAAATCTCGATGTCGCGTAGATAACGTCTCATCCAAAATGTAAAATTACTCGATACAAAAGTTTAAATATATTACATAGTGTTTCATATTGTTACTAAATTAAACTTAAATAAGAAAAATAAAATTGACTTAGATTGTTTGCTAGTTGAAGATGCATTACCAATAGTTCCCAAACATCCTTAATCGGGTACAAATCTGGTGATTGTGGCGGCCTATAGAGGTGACAAACAGCATAATACCCCAACCATTTATTTACCAAACCTGCGGGGTAGTTCAATACATATGTTGCTAAATCAAAGAATATAATGGCTACCTACAGAATTTGCAGAACACGTGCGGTGCGTTTTTTTGGGTTTCAATGTTGGTAAATAATTTACTATAAATAAACACCTTCGTTTGTGTTAAGATGCTTTATTTCAATAAAAAATGGGGTTTTGTTGGTGTATTCGAAGCTTTGTCTTTGACTGTTGATATAAACAGAATTTAATTACAAGACGTCAAGGATTGTTCTCATTCATATAATTGTTAATATAAACATATTCGTTATTGGAATATATGTACATATCTTCAGATGTATTGCGAATTACTTAATTATTACAAAGTGAATTTTCAGAACTCGAAATGTATCCTATTCACATGTCCCTTCAGAAAATTATGCAACACCCAGAGGTCTTATACACTGTTGGCTCATATATTGTATTATTTGCACACAGTTCTCAAATTGTACTGGTATGTGTTAGTATAACCCAAAGGACACAAAGATACATCGACATATTCTTCTGCTATCAACACAATAAATTAAGCAAATGAGATGAATTAAAAATTGTTAGTTAAACTAAGGTTTTCGGAATTATTGAATATAAAAATTACTTCAAATGTTAATTCAATAATTTTTTAACACATTATTTCCAACACTGCTTAATGTAATATGATTTACTTACTATACTGAAAATAACTGCACAGTGAAGATAAGTATATTCATATACATACATAACTCTTTATGTCAATGTTCTCACATAGATCGTATAGATTTCTCTGGATGCTTTTAGCACACGTAAACGACACAGAGAGAAAAGCGAAGAGCTGTTGTCATATGCAAACGCACTTCTGTAATTTTTAAATCAAAAAAGAGAACACAATCATTTGTTTTACACTTGCTAGCACAAATGCCATAGTGGCAATAAATGAAGCTATACGCATACATACAAGCGTACTACATAAGCCTTGTTATGTGTATTGCCGCAAGTTGTACGCCTTTAATGTCAACTTGCTCCTGTGGCGGTCGTTACAAACGTTATGTTACATGTTGCTGCTGCGTTTCAACTTATGCCACCCAAGTGCCATTGTCTGGACACAGAGGAATATTTTCTTTATTAAACACGAGGTAGGCCTTACCCAATCGGGCCATAACGAACATAAATATAAGCCAAGAAGGACACATCCAACACAATACGCATTGATACGCTGGGTTCCGCTTTACTATGACAATCATTTGTCAACTATAAGAAGGCGGTGACCATGAATGTATACATTTGTTAGGTATGTATAAGCTTATATGGACATGTATATGTATCTTTTTATGTATGTTCCGTCGCGTTGCATTATAGAAAAGAAGCCTAAGTTAGCTAAATATTTCGTTAATACGATCAATGAACGTATAATTCTGAGATTTTTCCATTTTGAAAAATCATAACTCCAAAATAGTTCGAATTGAGTCGAAATAACAAAATACGTCTCCATTAGTTTGCCGCATTAAGCAAACAAAAGAAAGTTTTGCTGGAAAAAATGTTTCAATGTAAATTTTAGATGGAATGATCCATATACTATATTTATAATATATAAAATAGAACAAGAAGATTTTTCAATTCAAGAAAGAACAAGAAAACGTTAACTTCAGGTACACCGAAGCTAACATACCCTTCACCGGTGCATTTCTTTTAGTAACTATGTGTTCAGTTTGTATGGAAGCTATACGCTATAGTAATCCGATCTAAACAATTTTTCGGAGATTATATTATAATCTTAAGCAGTAATCCATGTCAAATTTCGTGAAGATACATTGTCAAATGCAAAAGTTTTCCATACCAGCACTAGATTCAGATCGTTCAGTTTGTAAGGTAGCTATATGCTATGGTTAACCGATCTGAACAATTTCTTCGGAGATTACATTGTTGCCTTAGAAAATAATCTATACCAAATTTCATGAAGATACATTGTCAAATGTGAAAGTTTTCCATACAAGAACTTGATTCCGATCGTCCAGTTTATAAGGCAGCTATATGTTATAGTGGTCCGGTATCGGCAGTTCCGACAAATGAGCAGCTTCTTGAAGAGAAAATGACTGTTGCAAATTTTCAAAATGATATCTTAAAAACTGAGGGACCAGTTCGTATATATACAGACGGACAGACAGACAGGCGGACATGGCTAAATCGACTCAGCTCAACATACTGATCATTTATTTATATACTTTATAGGGTCTCCGACGCTTCCTTCTGGGTGTTACAAACTTGGTGACAAACTTAATATACCCTGTTCAGGGTAAAATAACTTCAGCTCAAGTTAGGGTAGGACATCAAATGTCTAAATATTTCGCCTCGTCTTCTTTCCCACTCATTTAAAAATTTACGTGCAACATGATTACTAGCTTCACTATATTACCCAGTTAAAATGTTTACAATTCCTAAATATTCAGGCACTCAAACAAGTAAGAAAGCAACTTGACGCTATTAATAATTAAATTAGAATTGTGTGTCTAACTTTGAACGACTGTGAGCGAATTCATGGTGAGCATTGGCGCTCTGCTATTGGAGAGCTCTCTGAAAAGGCCTGCGGTTCGAAGTAGAAAATCTATGCTACCTTGATGTCAAGACACCTCTGTTTGAAAGACACCGCAGTGGCTGGTAGAAAACTTTTATTTCCCAAACTCGTAGGGGCGCCGAGGAATGACAGAGTTGCTTTGTATCAGACATTTGCTTTGATTAATAAGTTCGATTTATGCTTTTGTAAGAGTTAGTTCACAAGTTAGTAGTAGTTTAGTTAAACTTACGTTCGTATTTAGCGTATACTGCTGAAGTCTCATGAGATACTTTTATTTTTAGTTTAATTGCTGATGCTGAGTTTAATTTTTGATCACATTGCTGTTTAGGTGTTTCGGTGAATTCAGATTTCATTTGTTTTTCCAAATTAGCTGTTCTGTTACCTTCATGTTTTTTAGCATTTGGTTCCAAAAGCTCAAGATTAGAACATTTATCCGGATCTTCGCCAACTAATTAAATAATAAAAAGAATCATCAAAAAATGAAATTAAGATTAGTTTGTTAATAATACTGATAACAATAGACACATTGATAATTGTATGTTCATAAGTAAATACACATGTAAGTATAAATGATATAACCGCCATTGTATTTTATTCCTTTTACATATTATATACATATATTGCTAACTACAAATATTAAATAGTGTCGACGCCAATATTCATTTAATCAATTAGAATTATTAAAGAACAAGTGTACAAATCTATTATTTTCCCAATAGATGCCTTAAGTAATCTATATCTCAGGTTGTAAAGTGCGATTGAAAATGAGAGTTAGATATATGGTCCTGATACTGCGACAGCGAGTGATACTGCGACAGCGAGTCATACGCACTTTTGATTTCGTTGATTCCGTTTCAGAAATTTTAATGCCAAAGACGCTCCATGCTCTGGTGGAGAATATCGTTAAAACAATGGAGTCCGTCAAGTGAGTACTTAGATTGTTGACTTGGAAGCCGGGCGTTCGAACTTGTGCAGTCAATATTTGGATCATCTGAAGGGAACAATTAAACAGAAATGGGCCACTTTGGTCAGTAATAGAGGAATTATTTTCCATCAGGTCAACGCGACGTCACATACAGCGATAAGAGAACTTGCTTGGGATATTCTTATGCATCCGCCTTATAGTCTTAACCTGGCACCAAGTGATTACAACCTGTTTCTGTTCATTGCGAATAATTTTGAAGGGGTTTCCAAAGACGCGTTTGAAAATCTACTGTGCTAGTGTTTTGGCACTACAGCCACTACAAGTAATGCGTGCAAATTTGGCTTAAATCACTTCATGGTAAGTACTCTGATAAACAAAACTTTCCGGGGTAATTCGACTATAGAAATATTTGGCTCTACAATTAATCTTCTGGCAAGAATCAAAGGTGATCGGTTCCAATGTATATTTTAGATCAGTTTTACTATTGTAAACGGTAAAAATGACAAATGAAAACACAATAATTTAATTTTTAGAAAGCTGAAGCTTTCTCTCTTTTAACCGTGACTTCAGTTCCACAAGTTCCCGGGGTGTGCGGCGAGGATTTGGCCTACGACTGAACTGTTTATCAGGAAGCATCACTATACCCCATTACACCCCGATGTGTACATTAAACCTATTAGAGGACTGGGGCACACTTCCTAAAAGGTGCCCTTGGTCCAAATTAGAGTCGTATGCCTTAATTTAGTGCTCAGTTATAGTACTTTATACGTCATCGGTTATTGGCGTTTTGAGAATGTACAATACAGTACTAGCATGAGTATATTGAAATATTTCAAACTGCTCCAGATCTTTTACGATCATATTAAATATAATTATATTGGCTTCTTTAATTTTCACTTTTAGTTAAATGTTTTAGTTGGTAAATGTTTTAGTTGGTCAGCTGAATGAAGACCTAATGTGTAGTGTTAGATTTGTCGGAAAAATATTAAAACAAGCCAGAGAGGTTACCGTACACCGGCTGATTTCCTTATAGTTTCGTAATATGATTTGTCAATGAAGTTGTATTAACTAAAATTAAAAAATTCGTGTGCAAACATTTCAAGTACCGATTAAAACTTTTTGTGTGGATTATTTTGTTTATAACTACATACATACAAGTATAAGGTCAATTGAAAAGAAAACCATTATTTATGCATTAAATTGAAAGTTATATGCGTACATATATACATATATACATATTTGGTAGGTTGTCCACCAGTATTTGTATATATATTATATGTATATATGGTAAATAATCTGATTGATTCGTTTATATCTTCCGTTCTGGTGCAATCAACATTTTAACTCTTGCATCTTGCAAGAATCAAAGCCCAGCAATTATATACATATATATAGTGTATATATATGTATATGTACATATCTATAGTATATAACTCATACATTGGCCGGCATTTTCGACATAAGATTTGTTAGCTAAACGAAAATAATTATAGATATACAGTATATGGGAGTTGAGGGTAGTATCGACCCGATCTTATCTATTTTGCCAATACTACATACGATTAATATTAAATCAAGAAGCAATTAAGATAACGGGACAAAACTTTGCGCAAATAGTACCTTTATAGTGCCTACTTTTTTAAGTAAAAAACACAGAAACTTTAATGAATTAATGGGGAAGGTTTCTTATTGTTCAAAAGAACATTATCTCTTATCTTTTTCAACTATTGGCTGCGGCTACGTCTCAGATAGTCCATCCGTTGAGTCTAATTTTCGATGACTCGTTCGAGCATAAATCGAAGCGGAATAGTCCGCATTAACTTGAAACTTTCATATTCCCACAAGAAAAACTTCAACACACGATCTTGATCGCGAATTGATCGGGCCAAAACGTTAAATTTTCTGCTCACCGAAGTGTTCTCTCAAAATGCGATGTGTGGGAAGTAGCGCTGTCTTGTTGAAATCAAATATCGCTGAGATCACGAGCTTCAATCAAATAGTCGGTTATCATGGCACAATAACGGTTCAAGTTACTGCGAACGGCGCCGAATCGACTCTCCACGGTACTCGTGTACACTCTCAGCTGCGGCTTCACTGCGTGCTGGACATGTGTGCCTGAAGTTCGCTGTTTCCACATTTTCATCTCCGCAGGAAAGTTTTGTTCTGAACAGTTAATCACCCTTTCATAAAAAGAAAATATTTCTCGAGCTTTTTTAGCGTCAAATTCGTACTTTGGGAAAAATACATAACAAATTTCTAACACTGATCTGTGGTCAAGAAAGCGGCTTTTCAAATAAGCAATGTATGTAAGTATCAAAAAAGGGAATATAAAAAGCAATGCGATAGTATGCCTCATTCTTTTCAACAGTATAATATGATTTTTCGCAATTCAACTATCCTTATATCCATTTTTGTGCACAAGACAAAACGTGTCCTATAATAACTGAATCTTCGCGAGGGAACTGCTATACGTATATTAAAAATACGTTGAGTAATGAAACTTTTCGTAAAACACCCCTCAAAAAAATTTTCTGGATCCGCCACTGAGTTCAATGCTAAACAATAACTAATAATAGAATTTTCGAGCATCCGGGTAGATTGATCCACTTAGATTGGTGAGTATATGTGAGGTTGCTTAATGATCCCCAGGTAGCATTTAATTAGTATGTGGCATGTTAATAGTATTTGATCAAATAGATAAAACTGATTGAGTATAAATTTAAGAGTATAAAATGTTCATTTACACCCGAATTTAGCCCTTACTTACTTGTTTAGAATTGGGGTCTAATACGAACTTTGTAAACTTATTCATAGTATATGTATGTGTTATGCAGCACTTAACCACGATGACATTGGAACAGTTACATATGTAAAACTTGTTTAAGAAATGATCGCTCTTCACATTTTTATATGAGTAGGGAAATATATATGTATATTTGGTTGGTCAGTATTTAAGCAATTGCGGTACATATATAATCAGATAAGTACATATTTGTATATATATATACATATATATATATATACGGCTACAGAATAAGCGAGCAGTACAAAGGCATATATATTCTCCATTTTTCCACAAGGTAAAGGTTTAAGTATGTATATATGTATACTATATATCTGGATAAATATGTTCATATGAGATGTACGGGAGCGCATATTGGTGGTGGATACATTGGGGTTCAAGCGCCCATATGTACATATGCAAGCGATTTTCATTTTAGTTTAAAGCCCCCCAGAGTGCATTTCGCACTCAGTCACTCACTAGCCCGCACCAAACTTGTTGTTGTTGCCTTTATTACTGTCGTTTGCTCTGGATGCCAACAGCCGTGGTCCACGGTAGCAACAACGATTTTAAGCGTCTTGTTCCCATTCGTTCATTCATTCATTTTACTGTTGGCCACCATGACCGCCGACGCAGTTAGTTGCGGCAAAAGCGGCAAATATGAGGTGTTCTAAAGCAAAGGTGCACTTTTATGACTGTTACTAATACCGTTGTACTACATTTGATAAAGAAAATACATTCATACACATGTATATAATAGGCAAGAGTAGCAACGCAGGATGGCGAGAAGAGGATTGTAAGCCATTCATTATATTTCTCACAATAACAACAATATTAAGTTTACACGCTTGTAAGGAACGCGAAAGTATATGCCGTTATAACCCCCTTTTCCCCCATCAGAACCGCGACTGGTGTTGTTCAAGCTGGTCCCAAATGACCACTAAGCATGTACCCTCCCCCTGATCAAAACAACAGCTCAACTTTATAATGGCCCATTCATATGTGTTGACTTAATACATACATATGAACAGAAACGATAACCCAGCAAGCAAAGGGTAGGGTATTGATAAATTTTGAAAAAAAAAAATTCTGAATAATTATATATCGATGAAAGATTGAACAAATTGTAAAATGCATATATTGCTACGACTGGGAATGGCTTAGCCCAATTTAAAAAAAAAAAGTTAGGCAGAGAGAAAGTAACTTTTTCAGTTCAATTAGAAATAAAATACAAAAGTATTCTTACTCCTTATTAGAAGATCGAAATATTTATGAACATAAATAAATACGGGCGGAGGATAGTATAAATACAATTGTATGCATATTTATAAACAAATTGATGCACAAGGACCAATACATAATCATATGTATATTGGAGCGAATCAAACAATTATATCGCATTTATGGGTTAAGATCTATCTACCTATATAAAAAACAACTCCAGCAAGGATTTTTGGCTTAGTTTTAAAATATGTCAGTGATCATTGAAAAAGTTTCACATAAATAACAAGAACAGAAATATGTTTTTTTTTTTAATATTTCATATAGCATTCAATGTACCAAAGGAACATTTTTTTAAATTCTTATCTGTATGTCTGTTCCGGCTTATCTCTGAAATGATTTTAATAGGACTTTCGCTGGCAGATAGACATAAACGGACTATGTGACGGGCACTGATAGTGTTATATAATGATGTCCATATGATTCTATAACTTCAAAACATAAATCTTTAGTAAGACCCAACCATGAAAAGTTTCATATCTGGTATATGCAAAAAAGGCATAAAGGAATTTTGTCTGCTAATCAAAAATTTTTTTGATGAAAAAGCTCTAATGATAATACCATTCATAAGTGGTTTACCTATGAATCCAGTGGACGCCAAAAAGTAACACCAGGAGAAACTTGGTTCCACGCATTCTAATCTACAGTTATTGAATTGAACTGAAGGAGATAAACGAAATTCTGGAGGAGGAAGAACGGAAGTCAGCTGGCAAAATTATGGCGTCTATACTTTGACACGCACATGGAATAAATTTTATCGCTTGTCTTGATCTACAACAAAATTGTTATTCTAAAAACATAAAAGAAATATGAAATATAATAGTTCAATTCAGTCAGAAAATTCTAGTTATGAATATGTATGTATGTATATATAGTATATACATATTCTTACATATGTGTTTGGAGATAGCTTAAAGAAGAGGTTGATGACAATTTCAAAATCTATCTCGAGACCGAAAATTATAGCTAACAAATTTTAACTTATTTTTTTTTTTTATATTTAAAATTTGTTATTATATGTGTACCATTTTGGTGGTCACAAAATACGAAAGAGTTTTTCGACTAACCAATATAAATTATATATTTGATAGGATCTTATGTCTGACGATTACAGCACTATTAGAGGCTGAAAAGTTTGATACAACTTTAAGATCTCATTTTGTTTTTCCAAAGGACCGGGGTTTGTTATTCCATTAGTAATTACATCTACATACATATGTATGTATTGCTAGAAATTTTTAGTCAAAGTTGACGCCATTAAATATGTAGTTGTGTATGGAATAGAGAAATTGGAGACAGGACTTAAACTATTTTGAAATCGTTATTGCAGGTACATTCTTGTAATGCTGCTGTCGAGTTTCCTATAAGTTATTCCTTAGGATGGGGCAAATGGAAGCATCGTTACATATTTTGCAGTTTCGTAAGGGACAATATTGGAGAAAACCTGCAACCAATTGCGTTCATGACCGCACTTAACAATCTCAAAACCAGTAATATCTTTATTACTGATAGTATGTTATTGTGCAGAGCAGAGAGATTTTCAAAAAAGTTTCACTGTATTATTACTCACTAACACGAATGCATATGTACGTTCCAAAATTTGCAAGATAACTGAAAGTAAACGAAACAAGTCACACTGAACTGGCTGAATTAAAACGAAAGTCTACCCCAACCATTCCTGCGCAGTCCAAACCGATCTAATCCTCTGGGGAAGTCCCTTGGGTTTGACAGCTCCCAAGAGAAATACCAACGATGGGTTTTCTGTGTTTTACCGTCCTCGATGCGCCGCTCTGCTGCGTTACGGGCCGACAACAAGTAGAGTGTATACAACAAATACACAACAACAAAATTGAGGCGATAGTAATGCCTCCGGCGATGAGGAAGGCAAGCTGCTATACGAACAAAACATAAAGTTTTATATAGCCTTGTTGCTGTTATTGTGATATTGGATCGAGTGAGTGTGCGCGCCACATGGGAAATCGCTGCGCTCAGTGGCGTATGAGCAACTTAAATACGTGCATGTGCCTGTCATTCCACCACACACCATAATCTACTCTCACTCTAGCCGAAAGTCAGGACGAGAAAGAGCAAAAATAAAAGGTGCAAGGGACACTTGGAATGGGTGCATGGCTAGCCACAATAGGAGGACGTTTTGCGCCAAAAGTGCATCGACTACGAAGTTGAATAAAAACAAATATGCATGTGCATTATATGCATGAATTATATTGCTAATAAATTGAGTAAGGTTGTTCGTATATATGATTTTCATCAGCACCGTACACTAACACTGCATTCCCAAGTCGAAAGGTATTCGCTTGTGATGCCTAATATCTTTTACATGGCTGCCGCCAAAGTGTTCTTCTAAAACAAAAATTAGTTAAGGTTGCTGATGTCGCACAAACCACATATTAACTATAAAAATGCAGTTTGATGGGAAATTGTGTGGCGTTATCAGAAGGAATTTCCTGCTTGTTCGTAAATAAATATAACGGCTAAGACGTTCTTGACGTCTATATTACAGCTCTGGACTGGAAAAGCAGGCCTTAGTTTATTCGCGTATGTATGTGCATTTCATACACGGTGATCACAATGATTTAGTTATGAAGTTTACTTTGAATATATGTATGCTATTATATAACTGATTAACTTTATGTAATTACAAGTATATACATATGTAGTTATATACCTATGAATAATTGTGTAGTATAGCCAACCTACTTACGTTTAAGAAATGCACGCGGTTTTGCCTGTTTACGACGCGACATGTTGTTGTACTTGCAATTTTTAATGGTCACTATCTTTTATAATGATGATAACGCTATAGAATTTTCACCGGACACCGGGCTCAGACGAATAAACACCGAAACCATTTCCGCGACTCCGAACAATGACGATATTACGATAAATATTTTTTTATTCCGTTATTTACATTCAAATAATTTAATATACTCAAATAAATAATGTAAATAATTTGATCGCCCACTAAAAATTCACAATTCGTATTGGGAATAAATACCAGGTATACTTCAAAGGATATGTGCGTATCCTTTGAATAACGTAAACATAATGTTATAGCATATGTTTGGAAAATCTTGTGCAACCTTCTTGAATGCTTCAAAAACAAAGCTATATTCTCTTTGAAGTATTCGTACTGCATACTGAGTATGCGCTATAAATCGCACAGTGAGCGTAGTCTGAACTGCACGTGCCGTAAACTAAGAGAGTAAAAGTTGTGAAGTAATTCCACATATCAAGAGCTGCAAAGAGAAACACCGCGTGAGTGATTCGAATAAATTGGTATGCCGGTTCAGTATTTGAAGTTCAATCATATAAAAAACCCACAAGTGGCTATTGCATCCCAAGAAGCTAGGGAGCATACTATGGCTTCTCTAAACTTAGGTTGCCAAAAAAGATATTCTTGACTACTTTTTAAAAACTTTAATTGGAATAAAACCCAGAATCATAGAATGAAACAAATCACAGTTATGAACAAAACAACCCCCTATAGTCCGCACCAATCACACGACTCTAATTCAAAGGGTGCTATCGTGAAGTAGTCAAGTGCATTATTTTTAGCCGGCACGCATAGTGTGATGGACATACATACATACATACATAGTCATGCTGTGCTGTACCGCTGCGGGATACCTGTACGCGTTTTTATTCTCACAGCCCCTTTCACAACTCAAGCGCCTGCATACTTTTTCACACGTAAGTAAAAGTCAACAAGCATTCAGAGGTTTCGCAATATCCATCGCCCCTGATAGGTTACAAATCAACGGGTGTTTCAATTATTACATCGAAACACATTGTTGTGAAGTCTTTCTATATTTTTTCTTACAAACTCATAACATTAAAGTTTGGGGATTAAATTCTCAACAGCGGGGAGAATGTGAGATTTTATTAGTAAATTGGTGTGTGCACATACATACATATGCATGTGTACAAGTTAGTATGCTGTGAAGGTATGCTGCACACTGTATACAAGTTTAGTTCACCCAAAGTTTTTTGAAAATGCAAAAAACAACAAAATTGTGTAAATGTATTTATGTAATAATTAATATAAATAAATCAAAACGTAAGACATTCATATATATTATATCATTGACAGCCGCAGCGTTAATCCGGATTAATTTAGGAGTTAGAGAAGATAACTTTATTGCTATCTCCCATTTAATCCTCAAAATTATAGAGAGTGCAGCTACTTTTGTTGGCAACATTGTTAAAAATGTTAATCTATTGTGAATGAAAAACAAGCAACACTGACAGCTGTTTTAAAATTTTCAACAATAAAGCAAGAATTTTTATATTATGATGATGTTTTAAAAATAACGTGTTGATATGTTTTTGTAACATAAAATGGTTTTGTAAAAATGGATCGGCTAACAACAGCAATGTTAATCTCCTATCTGTTTTCATTGAAAATTTTATAAAAAATGACAAACAGCTATTTACGAGAGTTTCAAACTCGCATAGCAGCCGTCTGTCACCTACAAATTTGGATCTGATTAAGTGCGCAGTTAATTCGGATTAACGCTGCCGTCTGTCGAGGCTATTAGCCATTCTTACTTAACTGCCACAAATACCCTAATTATTAGAATACCATGAAGAGGGTATATTAAGTTTGCCACGTCGGAGACTCTATAGAGTATATTAACGATCGCCGTGATGAGCTGAGTCGATTCAGCCATGTTCGACTGTCTGCATATACGCGAAATCAAGAAATCAATCTGAAATTTTATCCACGTCGAAGAGTCGAATTTTGAAACACAATGTAAAAGCTGTCAATCATTAGCGCGTACAAAAAATTATAGTGGTAACGGCACGATATGTTTGAAACCAGACACAAAAATGTACAAATATTAACCTATAGCCAAATCCTAACACAGGGTGCGAAATCAGTCAAAGCTTGAAAACATTACGGCCACAGGAAAAAAATTATACAAATGAATATTCCCAAGCAAACTGGTACTACTAATAAAGTTGCGAAAGGATAATCGCAAAGCGAGATCTGTCTCATATTGCACCCAAAGCTCAGTACACAGAAAAAAAAGCTCGGGCCTACCAACGGACTAAATATCAATTATATTTACAACCTTTTCCCAGCTTTAGTTTTCGCAAAAGTATCGATGACTTCGTTTATATCCAGGCTTGAAGCGGTTTTGTTTCTAAATGTTTTTAGCGATAAATGTTGGAGTCAAGTTTGGGTATATTAAATTTGCCACGAAGTTGGCAACACCCAGAAGAAAGCGTCGGATACCCTATAAAGTATACAAGTATATATAAATGATCAGTATGTTGAGCTGTCTGTCCGTCTGTCTGTCTGTCTGTATATATACATATATACGAACTAGTCCCGCAGTCCTTAAGATATCGTTTTGAAATTTTGCAAACGTAATTTTCTCTTCAAAAAGCTGCTCATATGTCGGAACTACCGATATCGGACCACTATAACATATAGCTGCCTTATAAACTGAACGATCGGAATCAAGTTCTTGTATGGAAAACTTTTAGATTTTAAAATGTATCTTCACAAAATTTGGTATCGATTATTTTCTAAGGCAACAATTTTATCTCCGAAGAAATTGTTCAGACCGGTTACCTATAGCATATAACTGCCATTACAAACTGAATGAACTGAAATTTGGTATGGGTTATTGTTTGTAGGAATAATGTAATATCGGAAGAAATCTCCGAATAATCTCCGAAGAAATTGTTTAGATCGGTTACCTATAGCATATATGTAGCTGCCATACAAACTGAATGAACTTAAATTTGGTATGAGTTATTGTTCGTAGAAATAATGTAATATCGGAAGAAATTGTTCAGATCGGCTATAGGACTATAGCACTATAGCATAAAGCTGCCATACAAACCGAACGATCTTAATCAAGGGCTTGTTTGGAAAACTTTCGCATTTGACGTGGTATCTTCACGAAATTTTACATGGATTACTGCTTAAGATTAACGGATTACTATAGCATATAGCTTCCATACAAATTGAACACATAGGTACTAAAAGAAATGCACCAGTGAAAGGTATATTAGCTTCGGTGCAGCCGAATTTAACGTTTTTTCTTGTTTTTTATTATTTTTAATTTGCTAAATGACCTTTCAGCTGCTGCAGAAGTCACAGGAATTGTAATGAATAATAACATTGCACAGTGGTCCGGCTTGTATGGGGTCGCGGCCATAAATGGTTCTAATGGAGTAGAGAGCTGAAATTTTCAGCAAGGCTTAACAAAGATATTTAGAAAATGTGGTAAAAATTTCAATACCAGGGGTCGACCAGGTGCTAAATAAATTAGAGTTTTGTTTATTTTAACTTTAAAAGGTGCCTAAAAGTATGCTATTAAAAGTGATTGGCCGATTTCACCATACAAAAACACAAGTTTTTACTATTTTGTTTTTTATTATATTTTATAATAGTTAAATCTTATACTTTTAAAACTCTTCCCCCATCTAATCCTCAAGCTATAAACCTACTAAAATAATATCATATCAAAAAATCAACAGCCATCAACGAATTAATGTAATTATAACAAAAATTTATAATGTTTCTTCTAATAAGTTGAACACAGATTCAAGTAACGTTGATTTATCCTTCTTTCCATGTTTTCTTTGCCCAGTTATAAATGGGTCCGACCGTAAAATTAGTGTGTTCAATATGTCTTTCTTTTTTCCCTGATGTATTTTTCCTCTTCGATTGACAGTTCAGTTGTCTCCTTTTTGAACTGAAAACGAACTGGCCTGCAGTAACGTGTCGATGAAGGCCGCGGATTCTTCCAAATTATTGAATGGGTACTTTTTGAAATTAGTTGGAGAGGTACGTATGAGGTGACAAATAGGCTCTTGTCCTCTGAATCGTAACTTGAAAAACTTTGTTTGTACCCACTATGACCCGTACTTCCATCAAAACCCCACTTTCGAATTAACGTTAGGTTTTCAATCGATTCATCCGTGATTGATTTAATTACATCTTCTTGAAGCTCCAATATGCTCGATGCTGTATTATCCAGTAAACTTTGCAACTCAATTTCAGCATGAGATTCATCAACTGATATATTTTTAAGGTATCTCTTTTTTTTTGCATTTACTATGGTGTGGTAGCTTGGAAATAAGTCGAAGGATATTTTACTATTAACGAAATTCCTTATAAGCAGATATTGACTTTTGGACATTGCGGTCTCCATTATTAGGGAAATTACTTCAGTGGGATCTGCTTGCATTGTCGGATGTTGCTGATTTTCATTGCGCAAAGCAGAAACAGCGGACTCATCCATTTCAATCAGCCGAGCTATACGACGTCGCTTTGTTCTAGATGAAGACTCCGCAAAATCAACCTTTCGACGACCACGATGAGGACTTTCCGCTATATGCTGAGATGAATTTTTGGTCGACTTAAGGACAATTGACTCCATTACATTTAGCCAATCATATTGATATTGTACAATTTACGATATTTTCCGATCATACCGAGTCCAAAAAACAACAATTTTTTTACATATGTCGCCAACCGATTTACAAAGTTCGTTGAGTTCGAAATTGTAGCCGTTATTCTCAATATTAAATTTGACATCGTCGATAACTTCCCGTAATTTCGCAGCGTTGCTACCGTCTTTGGTGCACCATAAATTTAAAATATACTGTCGTGAAAATACACAACGATACGAATCTCCTTTGAGAATGCAAACAAAAATTATAAAAAAAAATGGAAAAATAATTAGAATAATTTTAAGTAATAGTAATTAACTGACAAATAAAAGCTGTAAATAATGACAAAAGACAAACACAAAGACACAACAAAGACAGAGACACAAAAGACGACACAGGGGCTCCGCTGCAGCGCGCTGGCAAAATTTGACTTTGAAAAAATAAGAAGTCGTGTTAGCATATTAACGATTACAACTACATCCGCAACTTTCCGCACCTAACTTTAACGATTTTAACATCTTAAAACTCTAATTAAGATAAAAAATAATAATCCTAATAGGGAATCGTGGGGGAACACAACTAAAACTTTAGGTAAACAAATTTAAGACACACAAAACAAGTAAAAACAAATAGGTTTCACATATCAAGTTAGTTTTTAAATATTTCATCTTAAGTTAGTATAAATTAATTTCATAAAGTAAAATAAATACCTTGAGCTTCAAAATCCATTTCAAATAATATAAATCTATAAACTTGAACAGTTACCAGCCCGATTTGAAGTGCGCTTTTGCTTCGAAATATTTCACCACAGCTCCGATGCGCTGTTGAAATGAACACGTGTTCATGCTTTTGATTCTATTTTTAGAATGTACCGTTAGGATTCCAGCGAAAACCGGTTTGCAAATTGGAAGATTGGACATTTTAAAGACAAACTGTGTAAATTTAATTTAAATATTTTCTGATCGGTTTTTTTGATTTTTGCCCTCTGACGGAACCACTGTGCATTGCTGTAAATACTTCCGTTAGGTCGCATTCTAGCACTCCATATTTCCTTATATAATTGATGAACAGTCCATGCATGAGTTGACTGAGGTAAAACTAGGTGGTAAATATTAGTAAATTTAAGTGCAAACAAGGGCCTGGTACATATATCTGAATATTTTCTGTGGAATTCGTCACACTTTTGTAATAAAGTTACTTGGTGTTAGAAAATCGAATATACATATGTATGTATACAAACTGCACTCGTACCAATAAAACGTGTGTCTAATTGAGATATTACTGCGTCGAGTACATTATTGAAAATTTCAATTTTAAATACATTTTCCCGGTTTGGAAATCGCTGATCAACAGCTAATTCATCAACAAGTTTTTTTTTTCTCTTCTTTACCTTTTTTCTTGAAAATGGTTATCAATACCATATTTTCTTGCAGTTTCACTGGCTTTGCACATAAATAATTCGAAATAATTTCTATAAATTTGCACCTTTGCTTTGGACCCTGCCAATACTTTAGTCACCTCGTCCAAATTGATGTCGTATTTGTGTAAAGCTTTGGATGCATGAATTCAAAAAGCAATACGAACTCAAAATTAAGCATTTTTGCTTAATACCCTCTGCTTCTCATCTTTATTAGGACTCTTTAGAACTATTTCTGATAATACTTTGATAATATCAAAATAACGAAATTGTATTGCAGATATCGATCGATCCTATTGGACCATCTAGTCGTATTAAGTTTTATAAGAGTGGTGTCCGATTCGTCAGTGAATTTTGACAGAAGGTCCCAACGTTTGATGCTGTTTCCGAAAAATTCATATAAATCTTGTAACGTTACGAAAGAATCTGTATTTCCACAAAACTGCTAACGGCATCATTTATGACCAAATTTAAATTATTAGTGCCACAATGTACTCTACGTTTGGCTGGATATCTTATATGTATGTACATATATAAAAATGAATAGCAAAATGTGTTGCTAAGCGCATAACTCAACAACGCCTGGACCAATTTGGCCAATTCTTTTTTTAAATGTTCGTTGAAATCCAAAGATGGTCTTTTCGGCGAAAAAATTCGAATAATTGCCGGAAAATCCCTAAAAACAGCCATTTTCTTTTTTCCATACAAACGAATCAATGTTTGTTTGTTGGTATCGCTAAGAGAACGGCTGCACCAATCTTAATGAAATTTTCAGAGGATGTTCGTTGTGAATCGGAGAAGGTTTAGAAATAAAAATACCTAATACTTTTCATCAGGAAAAGTCGGAAAATTGGATACTTCCAAAAAGTAGCTTTTTTCCATACACATTTTTTTTCAATTTTTGTTTGTTTTCAATATTTTGATTTGAAAATTATTTGAATCGTTCAATTTCGGTCGCTTGCTTTTTTATTCCGAAGTGAAAACTTTACGTGTATTTCACACAAAGTGATCAACTGCGAAGACCCCTAATATCGGTCGGCGTTCTTTTTGCCATCAACTTATGGCAGCCCAAGGCAAGGCAAGAAGTTCTCCCAGGATGCGGTGACCATAGGTACGTGCGAAATTATGGATCGCGGTCAATCAGCAAGCGATCGTCACGATGTCACAGCACAACTTTTCAAACAACAGTTACGATGTTTGATGGACTTTATCTTGAAGCAAAGTATATGTGGTACTGTTAGATGCTAGGTGTACTCTGTTGAGTGGCAAAAGAGTGGTTTGGCGCACGCACTCATTCCTTTTTGGATGGTGGTTACACCAGATCAAATTGATGAAATCATTTCTGCTGAAATTCCTGATGCAGAGAAAGATCCAGTATTATACGAGGTGATTTTTTTTTTATACCCTGAACAGGGTATATTAAGTTTGTCTCATTTGTCGGAACGGCCGATATCGGACCACTATAACATATAGCTGTCATATAAACTGAACGATCGGAATCAAGTTCTTGTATGGAAAACTTTCACATTTGACAATGTATTTTCACCAAATTTGGTACAGATTATTTTCTAAGGCAACAATGTAATCTCCGAAGAAATTGGTCAGATCGGTTAACTATAGCATATAGCTATCATACAAACTGAACGATCGGAATCAAGTTCTTGTATGGAAAACTTTTGCATTTGACAAGATATATTTACGAAATTTGGTATAAATTATTTTCTAAGGCACCAATGTAATCTGTGAAGGGTATATTAGCTTCGGTGCAGCCGAAGTTAACGTTTTTTCTTGTTTTTTTTTAATATATGTATATTTATTTGCAATCTATCAATTGACAATCGGCAAATTTTTTAAATACATTAATAGTGAGGGGATTGATTGTTCTCCATTGAGACTAATTAATACATATATTCTTAAATTATTTAATTTGCTTAAACTTCTTAAAAGTACTTAAAATCTATATGGAAGATCCAAAATGTGAGTTCGTTTTAAGCGTCTAACATCCATACTGTTGTCTAGTAAATTTATTGCCAGTAAGTTTTCATGATTAGACAATCTATCTAAATACTTTCGACAAGATTTGCTGATTTTGTCTTTAACAAAAGGCATATTTAAGTCTTTGTGGATTTCGAAGTTGCTTACATACCAAGGAGCACTTACAATGCTTCTTAATGTTTCGATTGATACCTTTGGAGGATTTCAATGTTGGATATACTCGCCGTACCCCATAACTGCATTGCATACGTCCATACTGGTTTAAGGATTGACTTGTAAAGTCGTACTTCATTTTCAAGGCTAAGTTGTGATCGCAGACCTGAAACCCAGTACATTTTTTTAGTTTTAAATTTGAGCTGCTTCGTTTTTTCTTTTATGTGTATCTTCCAAGTGAGACGTCTGTCCAAATAAAGACCAAGGTATTTCACAGTTTCACTTTCAGGTATTATGGAGCCATTTAATGTTACGTGGGGACATTTCTCAGTCCTTAACGTAAACGTTATTTGAACGGAAAACTCATATAAGATAATTACACAAAATACGGATATAGCAGCATTTAGAAACTGGCTTGTGAATCGAACTAGTTTAGATATACCGTTAAAATCAGGCGATGAGATTGACTTAGCAGTTGAAAATCTTACTACTATGCATGAAGCGGGATTTCTTTTCACTTCACAATCAAGTGTTAATGAAGTTAAAAAACCATTTCTTCCCCTTGAATTAAGACGGCTAATAAAAGAAAATAGATTACTCAGGAAAAAATGGCAAATTAGTCGGAGTCCTCTTGACAAAAGAATTTTGAACAAAGCAAAAAACTACGAGAAATAAAAGATCAAGAAACATCAGGGTATCTAAGGAATTTAGATCCCCATGCAAACAACCGTGAACATAACCTGTGGAAGGCAACAAAATATCTAAAGAGACCCACTAGGAGAAACACGATTATAGAAAATAGTTATGGTCACAGGTGCAGAGATAATCAAGAGAAAGCCGAAGCTTTTGCTTACCATTTACATTAAGTTTTTAGACCAAACGTAATTCCGGATAATGAAAACACTACTGAAGTACTAAACTTCTTAGAATCGCCTTGCCAGATGAGCCTGCCTATTCGAAGAATTTCTATCAAGGAAGTAACGACTGAAATAAAGAAAATTGGTCTTACTATTAGACACCTGCCCCAAATATGTATCAGACTACTTACTTACATCTACAATGCTATGCTCAGACTCGACCACTATCCAAGCCAATGGAAATGCGCTGAAATAATAATGATTCCAAAACCTAATAAACCGGAACACTGCCCCTTCTTCATACCGTCCAATTAGTTTACTGGGGACCTTCTCTAAGATATTTGAAAAGATATTTTTAAAGAGAATGTTACCTGTTTTAGAGGACCAAAACATATTACCTGAACACCAGTTTGGGTTTAGAATGTCATTATATTGTTAAAATTATCACGAGTGCTTTTGAATGTAAGCAATACTGCGCAGGGGTCTTTTTAGATATTAAACAAGCATTTGTATGGCACCCAGGGCTACTTTATGAAATAAAGAATTACTACCTACTTATAAAATCATTTTTAAGCAATCGTACGTTCTATGTCGAGGAAAAAGATGCATTTTCTGAGCTTTATTCGATTGACGCTGGAGTTCCCCAAGGAAGCGTCTTGGGCCCCGTATTATATACAATACTTACAGCTGACCTACCCATCGCTAATGGCTTAGAGGTAGCAACTTATGCTGATGATACGGCATTTATGGCTACCAGTTTTAATCCTAGTGATGCCTCACTTCACTTACAAGAACAACTTAATATTGTCGAAAAATGACTAAAGAATTGGAATACAGAAGTAAATACGAGGTGATGAAAACCAATACGGTTCATGGGCCTTGCGGACACCACAATCCCACTTCGGGTTGTATGTCTGACAATAAATGCACCAAAACCCTATCCACGTGCTTTTCTTTCGGAAACACAAACTAGAAATATAATAAATAATAGATGGATATCCACTCTATCGGCGTCGCTCACCAAACGACAATGGCAGAACATTCAGCATTCAATTTAGAGGCGTGAATATCGAAGTTGACAACACACGGATCATACTATATGCACCATTATTGTCTAATTCACTTTCAAAACTCACATCATATCAATTACGTTTGTAATTACGTAACCAAAGGAAGCAACATGGCGGTTATTGGTCTTGAACGATACGGTCGTTACGTGAACTGTAATAAAGCGCTTTTTAGAATATTTACTTTGGCAATTCATGAACTTTTCCGACTGTTGTGCGTCTCGCAGTTAATTTGGAGAATGGCCAAAAGTGTATTTCAACCCAAAGAATACAGTACAGCCAGTGGAAACACCGCCAGTAACAAAATTAACGTTTACGAGTTTTTTCTCAACTTTCGCCAGTGATCCGTTTGCGAGAACATTGCTCTATTCGGAAATACCTTGATATTAGACATGAAATGCATCGTCAAAGAAATGGTTACTTAGAAAGCAAGGTCAAGCAGAAGATGGACATCCAGGTGTGTTCTCAACTAATGCATTAGGATGCATTTACGCAATCCACCCGAAAAACGGTGATTGTTTCTACCTTCGGCTGCTATTGATTAATGTACGCGGTTCAACTTTATTTGAGTCATTGCCTACTGTGAATGGTCAGGTGTGTGCAACTTTTTGAGAAACATGCCAACAATTACAATTATTTGAACGTGATAATCAATGGAATCAAACATGAAACATGACTATCAATGGAATCGAACGATGGATGATTCGATAGCTACTTCGCCATTATCATTTCAACATATCAGCCTTCAAATCCGCGTTAATTATGGGACACGATTTACGACATTTAACATCGTATTCGATAAGAGTTGGAAATAAGCAAATTCCGGTTGATACTTCCTGTGGTTTGATATCAATTTCTCCTGCCTTTAGTCAATTCATTTCAACGAAATATGAACCCATCACGAATGTTTATGCCAACATTATCGTAATTACGATTGCTTGAACGCACGCGCAATTTTATCTATCAACAAGTAAGGAAGGGCTAAGTTCGGGTGTCACCGAACATTTTATACTCTCGCATGATAAAGTGATAATCGAGATACCGTTATTAGCAACTTTATTGCGAGAATATAAAAATGATGCCCTCTGAGTTACATGAAAACATCTGAGAGATATACTGATATTTTCGGTGAAAAATTAGGTAAGGTTAGGTTAGGCACTGAATTCTTCTTGTTTGATATAAGGGACCTTGAAAAGTTATAGTCCAATTACGACAATTTTGCCACATGGGAAACCTCAGCTCAAATACCGTATTTGTGTAAAGTTTTATTCCGCTATCATCATTGGTTCCTAATGTATATACTCGTATTATACGGAGAAGGCATCAGATGGAATTCAAAATAGCGTTATATTGGAATAAGGCGTGGTTGTGAACCGATTTCACCTATATTTCGTACATGTTATCAGGGTGTTCTGAAAATATTATATACCGAATTTCATTGACATCGGTATAGTAGTTCCTGAGATATGGTTTTTGGTCCATAAAATTTAATGTTTCTGACGTTTTTTGTTAGTCGGTTAACGCACTTTTAGGGATTTTCAACATAACCTTTGTATGGGAGGTTGGCGTGGTTATTAACCGATTTCTTCCATTTTTGAACTGTTTATGGAAATGCCTGAAGAAAACGACTCTGTAGAGTTTGGTTGACATAACTATAGTAGTTTCCGAGATATGTACAAAAAACTTAGTAGGGGCGGGGCCACGCCCACTTTTCCAAAAAAACTACGTCCAAATATGCCCCTCCCTAATGCGATCCTTTGTGCCAAATTTCATTTTAATATCTTTATTTATGGCTTAGTTATGACACTTTTACTCGTCACCCTGATCACTTTGGTATATATAACCCTATATCTGACTCTTTTAGTTTTAGGACTTACAAACAACCGTTATGTGAACAAAACTATAATACTCTCGTTAGCAACTTTTTTGCGAGAGTATAAAAATACGAAGCCGTGAATTATCCAGTGGAATTTCTAAAATCTTTGGAGAGGCTTGGAGTGCCGCCGCATTATTTACGCCTCAAAGTTGGATCTGTCATTATTATGTTTCGCAATCTTCATGCGCCAAAAATTTTGTAATGAAACCCTACTGATTGTTCCGCAGCTTTCAACTACATTTTCAGTTCAAACGTATTCAGTTTCCAGTGAAAATTGCCTTTGCGATGACAATCAACAGGACACAAAGATAGTCGTTAGAAGTGTGTTACATAAATGGCATGGAAATGCTATGTTTTTCACACGGCCATTTATACGTGGCATGTTCACGAGTTGGAAAACCATCTTCTCTGTACATTTACGCACCGGATCAGAAACCAAAAAATGTTGTTTATCAAGCTGCGTTACAATGAAAAAAATTTAGAAAAATCTAAAATAAATCATTTTTAACACAACGTAAATTCAATTTTCTTTTCATTTCAAAACACATAATTTCACGCAGGACAACGACTTCGGGGTCAGCTAGTCCTTAATATATTTCCTATAATATACACCATTATAGACACCACTCGTCACAATGGCTCCATCATAGCCTTGCCCCACACATTTTTTTAATCAATATTTTTGTCGAAAAATAATGTTGTCACTTGGTTGACTAAATCTACCGCACCATGTTTGATGGGTACATAAAGGCCTAGAAACACTTACAACAATTCTTAGCTGATCTACCTTCGATACAGGACATATCTTATCCATTATGATCGAAAAAGAACGGTGACGCTCTAATTTTTTCTATTAAAGGGATTTCGAGTTTGGTCCCCAAGCTCTCAATCATTTCATTTTGAATTGTCGAACTCATATTTCTTGTAGATCCTAAAAACATAAAAAAACAAAGTTTCAAAAAAGCCCTGATATTAAACAGTTCATAATTATGAACAAAATAAAATGATAAAAAAACCTACCTCACCATTGGAAATATCCAAAACTTGCCAAAATATGATCCTATCGGGCAACAAGCTCTACAAAGGGCAGAAAACTTACGTGGTATCCTTCCTCTTCTTAAGTATTCTTAATGTCCTCTCAAAGCCAAAGAACTTATTGCTAGGGTAAGTATGATATCGAATAACATTTGAAGAAGGTTGACTAAAAAGCTAGTCAATTTTGGACAATTTTTGTTTACTCTTCTCTTTCTTGGCACAATGATATGCTACAAGTGCCGTTATGGAATCCTCGGGAAAAAATTATCATCGATATTTTTATAAAATGCACATTTCACTACCCGTCAAATTGACAACACTGCCAACCTACTGAAAGAATTTAGAGGAATTCTCTAGGCATAACTCTTGAATTTCTTTCAACTGAATTCTCTTGATTAAAGTGGGGTTGCAAACTGTCACATTTATTTTGAAAATGGGAGAAATTTACAAAAGTTCAGTTGGATCGAGATTTCTGATAAGGGTTCGGCGGCCCCTGAACATGAGCACATAAAAAACTACCCGCAGAATTCTTCAACAGCAAGTTCACAGATCGAAACTATTTCAGAAAAAATACAAATTAAAATATTTGACATTGTAGCAAAATAACTGAAAGCCAATAGCTTGATGATAGTATTGAAGTTTAACCAGTTATTACAACATTCTGTATGGCGAAATGCTCCCAATTTGACAAAGAGAATGAGAGTTAAGAAGTACCCAGTTAAAATTTTGGAATCAATAAGGGTTAAGCGAAAGTCCGACAAAGGTGACAATAAACACAGTTTTCAGCTTAAAAATCTACCATTATTTACTTAACAAAATAGTTTTCAAAAAAACTAAAGATATTAAAAAATAAAAATTTAGAAATACATACATATATGAGTAAACCCACAAATCAAAAAAGCACAAAATATCTGAAGTGCTAATGGTGCTAAACTAGCACATGATGTTACATCTTATCGCCTTTTTTCTTTACTTATTATGATATCCAAAATTTGGTCAGACGAATGTTGCCTTACATAAATAATTTTAACATCATACAAAGCCATCAATTTGGTTTCAGAGAATTTTGTTCCATCATTGATCAGATACATTGTACGTGGGTTGCCTTTCAGATTTCGAGATTAGAGAACAATAAAAATTTAATCCTCGAAAATCACTTTATTGTTTTTCAAAATATTCTCCATGAGTATCTATATATGTGACCTGGTCTACGAAAAGGAAAAAACAACTCGTTTCGTCAGTTTCTCGTTCCATCCGAATCAACTAAAAAGTGAAAATTGATTTTTTGACACCTAAGCCCCCTTTCCGTAGACCAGGTCACATATAATACTTTTGCGAGTCTTTATGTGTCGAAAAACGTTGACCTATAAGTCAAGAAGTCATTTGGTCCGTAGTCAGGATTATACGGTGTATGACCCGTCAAATTGATGTTTTTATTAATAGTGGTGAATAGTAATCCCTCTTCAATAGTTGGTTTTCATGATTTCATGAGAGGCAAGTAGCAAACAGAGTGTTATGTATCGACCACGATTTAATTCACCTTACCATCGATAATCATTGGTCGTTGATGGAGCTTCATCGATGCAATGTTGCTGGTTTATTCACGTCGAAAGTTTTAAAAAATAGTCGCTCGAAAATGTTCGCAGTTTAGCTCTTTTTTTTAGCCAAGATGCATATTTCAAGTTACTGTAAGCAACACAAATAGCGGTGGTATGTTAAAACGTCCTGAGCATGTCTTCTTCTTCTTAATTGGCGTAGAAACCGCTTAAGCGATTATAGCCGAGTTAACAACAGCGCGCCAGTCGTTTCTTCTTTTCGCTACGTGGCGCCAATTGGATATTCCGCGAAGCCGGGTCCTTCTCTTCTTGGTCGCTTGGCGCGGAGTGGAGGTCTTCCTCTTCCTCTACTTCCCCGGCAGGTACTGCGTCGAATATTTTCCAGAGCTGGAGGTTTTCAGATCCATCCGGACAACATGACCCAACCAGCGTAGCCCCGCTGTCTTTTAATTCGCTGAACTATGTCGATGTCGTCATTATATCTCGTACAGCTCATCGTTCCATCAGATGCGGTATTCATAAGTAGCCTGCCGCTAAGGACCATAAATCTTTCGCCAGAACTTTTCTCTCGAAAACTCGCAACGTCGACTCATCCGTTGTTGACATCGTCCAAGACTCTGCACCATACAGCAGGACGGGAATTATGAGTGACTTATAGAGTTTGGTTTTTGTTTGTCGAGAGAGGACTTTGGTTCTCATGGTGCCTACTCAGTCCAGTAGCACCTGTTGGCAAGGAGTTATCCTGCGTTGGATTTCTAGGCTGACGTTGTTGGTGGTGTTTACGCTG
The DNA here is from genome assembly GCF_016617805.1 of Bactrocera tryoni. Classification (NCBI taxonomy): domain Eukaryota; kingdom Metazoa; phylum Arthropoda; class Insecta; order Diptera; family Tephritidae; genus Bactrocera; species Bactrocera tryoni. The sequence goes on along the minus strand of NC_052501.1, from coordinate 59,021,479 downwards.
GTTCCAAGATAGACGAAATTATCTACGACTTCAAAGTTATGACTGTCCAACAGTGACGTGAGCCAAGTCGCGAATGCGACGACTGTTTGTTTGATGACAGGAGATATTTCGTCTGCCCTCGTTCACTGCCAGACCCATTTTTCTGTGCTTCCTTGTCCAGCCTGGAGAAAGCAGAACTAACAGCGCGGGTGTTGAGGCCGATGATATCAATATCATCAACGCCCGCCAACAGCTGTACACTCTTATAGAAGATGGTACCTTCTCTCATTTAGTTCTGCGGCTCGAACTATTTTCTCCAAAAGCAGGTTGAAAAAGTCGCACGATAGGGAATCGCCTTGTCTGAAACCTCGTTTGGTATCGAACGGCTCGGAGAGGTCCTTCCCGATCCTGACGGAGCTTTTGGTGTTACTCAACGTCAGTTTACACAGCCGTATTAGTTTTGCGGGGATACTGCAAATTCAGACATCGCGGCATAAGGCAGCTCCTTTTCGTTGCTGTCGAAAAGCAGCTTTGAAATCGACGAAGAGGTGGTGTGTGTCGATTCTCCTTTCACGGGTGCTTTTCCAAGATTTGGCGCATGGTGAATATCTGGTCGGTTGTTGATTTTTCAGGTCTAAAGCCACACTGATAATGATTGGTCCTTTGCTTGTTGACGGTGGGCTTTAATCTTTCACACAATACGCTCGATAGAACCTTATATGCGATGTTGAGGAGGCTAATCCCACGGTAGTTGGCGCAGATTGTGGGGTCTCCTTTTTATGGATTGGGCATATGCTTTACTTAAATTCAATCGTTGGGCATGCTTTCGTCCGACCATATTTTACAAAGCTGATGCATGCTCCTTATCAGTTCTTCGCCGCCGTGTTTGAATAGCTCGACCCGGCAATCCGTCGGCCCTGCCGCTTTGTTGTTCTTGAGGCGGCAATTGCTATTCGAACTTCTTCATGGTCGGGTAATGGAACGTCTGCTCCATCGTCATCGATTGGGGAATCGGGTTCTCCTTCTCCTGGTGTTGTGCATTCACTGCCATTCAGCAGGCTGGAGAAGTGTTCCCTCCATAATTTAAGAGTATGCTCTGGGCATCGGTTGACTAGATCACCTTTGGGGTTTCTACAGGAATACGCTCCGGTCTTGAAACCTTCCGTAAGCCGCCGCATTTTTTCGTAGAGTTTTCGAGCATTACCCCTGTCGGCCAGCTTATCAAGCTCTTCGTACTCACGCATTTCAGCCTCTTTCTTCTTCTGTCTACCAATGCCGTCTCGCTTCCCTCTTCAACTCTCGGTATCTAGCATCCCCATCCCGCGTGTAGTGGTCGATCGTAACGTTGCCAGGTAGGGCAGCCTGTTTTTTCTCCGCTGCGCTTTTTGACGGCACTCCTCGTCGTACCAGCTGTTCTTTGCACTTTCCGAAAACCAATGGATTTCGGTTGCAGCTGTACGTAAGGAGTTTGAAATGCCGTCCCACAGTTCCATATACCGAGTTGTTGACGAGTGCTCTCAGAGAGCAGGAGTGCTACAAGCCCAGTAGAAAATCGTTCGGCTGTCTGTTGTGATTGTAGCTTCTCGACGTCGAACCTTCCTTGTGTTTGGTGGCGCGCGTTTTTGCTGCACAGAGGCGGGGTGCGAATCATAGCTGCAACAAGATAGTGGTCCGAGTCGATGTTAGGACCTCGGAGCGCACGCACATCTAAAACACTGGAGACGTGTCTTCCGTCTATCACAACATGATCGATCTGGTTGGTAGTTTTTCGATCCGGAGACATCCTGAGCATGTATAACATCAATAAATGTCAAACTTATGCTGGCAAAATCTAGTGAGTTGCCACATTGCAACACGAGGGTTGCCAAACCTCGAAAGCTCACTGGAATTAAAAAAAGTCCACTCTTCAGTCTTTCGACACGTTTCTCTGGCATTCAATTAAGCATGCTGTTGTATAAAATGCAACCTCTCTTTCCTCATAATGTATATTTAACAATTAACTTTTCGTCGGAACACGGAAAATTAAAAAAAAATCAAACCGAAACGCAGCGAATCAGATTCTGATCTTTAATTTGAAGCGTCCCGATTCAAATATGTACATACGTATTGTCAGGATTATTAATTTCCATTTTAGTCTTTAAATTAATGTATTTAATATGATGTATGGGGTTTCGCAATCCTGGTAGCACACCACTACGCATCACTCATTTTATCCAGCTGATCACAATACACTTCAGAATTAATCGTGGTTTGGTCTGACAAAAGCTAGAAACAAACAATCCCCAAATCTCACCAAACAGACAACATAACCTTTTTTTGCTATCGGTCTTCGAAGTGGTTTGAGCTGGTTCATCCTTTTTAGACCATGATCTCTTCCGATTGACATTCTTGAAAACAACCCACTTTTTGTAGCCAGTAACAATGCACAAAAATTTATCACTTGTTTGACATTTGAAAAATCAATCACAGTCGTTAATGCGACGAAGCAAATTTAGTTCTGAAAGAATATTTTTAATGCAACGTTAATTAATCCCCTCATAACTGAACTTAAAATAGTATGAAACTATAATTTTTTATAAATAGAGCAATTTTAAAATTTAGATAAAAAAATAAAATTTTTAAGGATAATTTGACAAAATGCCTTCCTAAAATTCTTGCGCTCTAAGTAATTTTTATAAATTCTTTAGTGTTTTTGAAATGAATGTTATTGGTATTCGTTCTTCGGATAAAACCTCAACTCCAACTACTGTTTTATTATTGGTTTAACTATTTTTGCATAGTTTTCTATTTATACCGTTATTCCTAAATATTCTCTAATTTGTCGTAACGGGTGGGGATATTGGTAGTTTTTTATCTTTTCCACATTTTATACTCTTTCATCTTGTTGCTACAGAGTACAATAGTTTTGTTCACCTAACGGTTCTACGTATCATCTAAAACTAAACGAGAGAGACTATCTGTCTATCCGTTCATTCGTGCAAGCTGTAACTTTAGTAAGAATTGAGATATCTTTATGAAACTTGGTATGCGTATTCCTTCTTCTTCTTTACTGTCGTAGACACCGCTTATAGCCAATTTAACAACAGCCCGCCAGCAGTTTCTTGTTTTCGCTATATGGTGCCAAATGGAGATTCCAAGCGAAGCCAGGTCCTCTTCCTCTGCTTCCCCCGATGGGTACTGCGTCAAATACTTTCAGAGCTAGAGTGTTTTCGTCCATTCAGACAACATGACCTAGCCAACGTAGCCACTATTTCTTAATTAGTTGAACTACAACTATGTCAATGTCGCCGTATATCTCGAAAGGCTCATCGTTCCATCGAATGCGATATTCGCCGTGGCCAATACGCAAAGGACCATAAGTCTTTCGCAGAATTTTTCTCTCGAAAACTCGTAACGTCGACTCATCAGAGTTTATCATCGTCCAAGCCTCCGCACAATATATCAGGACGGGAATAATGAGTGACTTTTATCCCTATACTCAGCCCGAAGTAGCACCTGTCGGCAGGAGTTATTCTGAGTTGGATTTCCAGGCTGACATTGTTGGTGGTGTGGATACTGAAGAAAGCAGAACTAACGGCGCGGGTGTTGAGGCCAATAATATCAATATCATCGGTGTATGCCAGCAGCTGTACACTCTTATAGAAGATTGTACCTGATCGATTCTCTTTTCACGGGTCTTTTTCAAGATTTGTCGGATGATGAATATCTGGTTGGTTGTTGATTTTCCAGGTCAAGGCCACACTTATAAGGTCCAATCAGTTTCTTCACGGTGGGTTAACCTTTCACTCAATATGATCGATAGAACCTTTTATGCGATGTTGAGGAGACTTATCTCATGGTAGTTGGCCCAGATTGTGGGGTCTACCTTTCTGTGGATTGGACAGAGCACACTTAAATTCCAATCGTTGGGCATTCTGCTCATCAGTTCTTCACCGCCGTGTTTGAATAACTCGGCCGGCAATCCATCGGCCCCCCCGCTTTGTTGTTCTTCAGATAGGTAATTGCTATTCGAACTTCTTCATGGTCTGGCAATGGAACGTCTGCTCCATCGTCATCGATTGGGGAATCGGGTTCGCCTTCTCCTGGCGTTGTGCTTTCACTGCCATTCAGCAGGTTGGAGAAGGGTTCCCTCTATAATTTTAGCTTGCTTTAGGCATCGGTTACTAGATCACCTTTGGGTTTCTACAAGAGTATGCTTCAGTCTTGAAACCTTCTGTTAGTCGCCGCATACTTTCGTAGAATTTTTGAGCAGTACCTTGTCGGCCAGCTTGTCAAGCTCTTCATACTCACACATTTCGGTATCTTTCTTTTTCTGCGTAAATGCGTCTCGCTTCCCTCTTCAACTCTCGATATCTATTCCATCCCGCGCGTGTTATAGTCGATCGTAACGTTGGTTTCGGTTGCAGCTGTACGTAAGGAGCTTGAAATGCCGTCCCATAGTTCCCTTGTACTGAGTTGTTGACGAGTGCTCTGAGGGAGCAGGAGTGCAAGTCGAGTAGAAAATCGTTCGGCTGTCTGTTGTGGTTGCAGCTTCTCGACGTCGAACCTGCCATGTGTTTATTGACGTGCGTTTTTGCTACACAGAGGCGGGTGAGAATCTGAGCTCCAACAGCTCCGCCTGTTGTGCCAAAGATACCTTCCTTGCCCACCTTGGCGTTTAAGTAGCCAAGCACGATTTTGAGGTGCGCTTCAAGCGCTGAAAGAAGGCATCTTTGGCCACATCGTCTTTCTCTTCCGCCAAATCAGCGATATGTTTAAGAACTTCGCTTCGATGCGGATTGTGACTAGATACTCATCCACCGGGGTTAATGACAGTACTTGGCGACGGAGTCTCTTTCGCACCACGAGTCTCACACTGAATTTGCGTTCCTTTATATGGCTACTGTAGTAAATGCCGCAAGGACCTACTCTCCTTGTCCCGTCCATCGCATTTCTTCGACAGCGTTGATGTCAGCCTTCACTCTAACGAAAACATCAACCAGCTGGGCAGCGGCACCTTCCCAATTAAGGGACCGGACATTCCAGGTGCATGCTCTCAAATCATAATCCTTAATTCATTTGCCATGGTCTTCATCAAAAGGAAGTCTCTCATCCGAGAGGGTGCGTTTTTTTAAGTGGCGGGTCTCAAACCCAGCGCACTACCCTGCGGAGGGAATGTCTCGCCTTCAAACGGATGTTCTTTGGCTACCCAGAGGACACTTGGTCTAGGACCGAAAGTCGTGAGCTGCTTCAGTCATATGCAAAAGAATCGTTTCTGACCACTCTCAAGTGAATGGCAATCAGAGAACTTTCCTCACTTGGGTGAACTTCTACACATGGCTCCATCCTCCATGTTCCTTAGTACAATACAATTATTAGTTCGTAGATGAGCGTAATCAGACCACTAACACGCCCACAAAACACCATTAACCGAAAACCTATAAAGTGCCTGTACTAAGGACTAAGTTAAGATATAAAACTCTAATTTGGGACAAGATATTGCTGTAGCAAAGGGCGCCTGGGGGCAAAAATTTTTGAAAAAGTGGTGGTAAAATCGGACTACAAAAACGCCCTGAGCCGGATCCTGAACCAAAAATGACGAAGAAAAAGCGGACGTTTTTTCAGAGATACTAACTAAAACGTTTAGTCCCTTTGTGTTCCATGGAACTTTACCGCAGCTGGAAGGATCGCAATACGTAGGAGAAATCCAACCAGCATCAATTAAAGAAGTGGAAAATATCATTAAAACTAGATTTAAGCCAAAAAAAGATCCCGGCTTCGACTTGTTGACTGCTGATGTAATAAAAAATTTAACGCGAAAAGCTTTAGAAAAACTTACATCGATAATAAACGCTTGCTTAGATCTCAGATGTATCATATTGTCATGGAAGGTATCTGAAATTATTATGGTACAAAAACCCGGAAAAATCGTCCAGGAGACCTCGTCATATCGTCCAATCTCACTGTTGCCTATTTTGTCAAAAATACTTAAAGTTGTAATTATAAGAAGACTTTAAAACATAATTGAAGAAAAGAGTCTTATACCAATCCATCATTTTGGATTTAGATCGCAACATTCCACAATCGATCAAGTTCATCGAATAATAGATATAATTGAGGATGCGATGGAAAAAAAGCAAATTTGCACAGCTGTTTTTCTTCTCGTATCCCAGGCGTTCGATAAAGTATGGCACCTAAATTAAGATTTCTCTTTCCACAGCAACTAACTGAACTACTTGCCTCTTACCTGAGCAACCGCTACTTCAGAATCAAGCAGGGACAATTATATATTATATTACAGCCAATAAAATCAGGTGTACCCCAAGGAAGTGTCCTGGGACCACTCTTATACATTTTGTTTACAAGCGATATGCCTATGCCGCCAAACAGCACAATCGCCACATTTGCAGATGATACCTGCATCATTACTACTGGTAGAAATGAAATAGAGTCGTCGAACAGAATGCAGTCTTCAATCATCCCAATCGTAGAATGGACACAAAAATCGAACATTAATCTCAACGAGTTAAAGTCTATACATATAAACTTCACTAACAAAACTGCTACGTATATTCCCTTATATATTGGGAATAAAGTAATTCCGTAATTCACCTCGGCGAAATATCTTGGTTTGACGCTGGATGGAAAGTTAAAGTGGAAGGAGCATATATCGGGTGATTTTTTTGAGGTTAGGATTTTCATGCATTAGTATTTGACAGATCACGTGGGATTTCAGACATGGTGTCAAAGAGAAAGATGCTCAGTATGCTTTGACATTTCATCATGAATAGACTTACTAACGAGCAACGCTTGCAAATCATTGAATTTTATTACCAAAATCAGTGTTCGGTTCGAAATGTGTTTCGCGCTTTACGTCCGATCCAAATTTTGTTCAGCGATGAGGCTCATTTCTGGTTGAATGGCTACGTAAATAAGCAAAATTGCCGCATTTGGGGTGAAGAGCAACCAGAAGCCGTTCAAGAACTGCCCATGCATCCCGAAAAATGCACTGTTTGGTGTGGTTTGTACGCTGGTGGAATCATTGGACCGTATTTTTTCAAAGATGCTGTTGGACGCAACGTTACGGTGAATGGCGATCGCTATCGTTCGATGCTAACAAACTTTTTGTTGCCAAAAATGGAAGAACTGAACTTGGTTGACATGTGGTTTCAACAAGATGGCGCTACATGCCACACAGCTCGCGATTCTATGGCCATTTTGAGGAAAACTTCGGAGAACAATTCATCTCAAGAAATGGACCCGTAAGTTGGCCACCAAGATCATGCGATTTAACGCCTTTAGACTATTTTTTGTGGGGCTACGTCAAGTCTAAAGTCTACAGAAATAAGCCAGCAACTATTCCAGCTTTGGAAGACAACATTTCCGAAGAAATTCGGGCTATTCCGGCCGAAATGCTCGAAAAAGTTGCCCAAAATTGGACTTTCGAATGGACCACCTAAGACGCAGCCGCGGTCAACATTTAAATGAAATTATCTTCAAAAAGTAAATGTCATGAACCAATCTAACGTTTCAAATAAAGAACCGATGAGATTTTGCAAATTTTATGCGTTTTTTTTTTTAAAAAAGTTATCAAGCTCTTAAAAAATCACCCGATACAAAGAAAAGTTGAAGAACGAAAACTAAAATACAACAAAATAAATTGGTTAATCGGCAAGAAATCACCCCTAACAACATCAAATCAAATTTTAGTCTACAATTAAACGTTAAAGCCCATCTGGACATATGGAATTCAACTATGGGGATGCGCTGCACCGTTATATATCGAAATGTTGCAAAGATCCCAAAATAAAGTTCTTCGAAAAATTGTAAATGCCCCATGGTACATACGGAATTCAGATCTACATCGTGATCTTCACATAAAAATGGTTCGGGAAGCTATTCGCGAAACGGCATCGAAATTGTGCCATGTTTTGTGTTGCAAAACCACGTAACCGCTGAAGCCCAACAACTAGCAGGCGCAGATTGAAAAGAACAACTTTTCATGACCTTCTAAGCAAATAAAAAATATTTTAATATTTAGTTTTTAATACAAAGATTAGTTTTTGAAAAAAGCTTCTTAATAGAGCTTTTATTGTTTTACCTTATAAATTATGAAAAATATTGCTTGTTAGTACTTTTGTAACTAGTTGCAATTCGAATGAAATAAAAACCATATCTTTGTTACGTTTCAATAAAAAAAAAAACATTTTCAAATAACACAACTTTAAATTCCATTTGATTTTTTCACTATACAGTACAGAAATCGAGAAGAAATTAATATAGCGGGATACAAATTTGCACTAATAATTCTTTTAAAGCATGCCACCTTGTGACCACAAATTTCCCACATCCAACCAGAACTGTTCAAGCTCCCAAATACCGGTCCGGAAATGTGGACTCTTAGATGTATTGTTGCCTTTTGATCGAAAAATTGTATCTTTGTGTATCAAAAATTAATTGAATCGGGTCAATAATTCCCTGAGCCCCATATACCTAATATAAAGATTTTCAAACTTCCGGCTGACTTTTTCCTGCATATATCGGCCAATATTTGAGTTATCTCAATGAAAATTACACAGCATATTTTACTCATAACAGAGCCGAAAACACATAAAGTGCCATAACTGAGCGCTAAATTAAGATATAAGTAAATATAACGTAAGAATCTGTCGCCGGGATGGTATGACAATACTTTATAGAGACCGTGATAAAAATTGAGCGATTAGCGTGGCACCGCCCACTTTTTGTTGAAATCCCATATCTCGGGACCCGATTAACCAATTTCGATAAAATTTGGAACGTGGTCTTTTTTTCATATGCCTATGGCGCGCTGTGAAAATGAAAGAAATCGGTTACCACGCCTACTTCTCATATAGCACAATTTTAAATTTCACTTCATTCGTTCAGTTTCCAGTACAGAAGTCAAGAAGCAATAAATATAATAGGACTAAACTTTGCACGAATGCCTTAAGTGTATGCCATTTTATGTCAAAAAATTTTCCAAATCCGAACATAACTGTATAGGTGATTTTTGTTCGAAAATATCGGTCAATGTGTGAGATATGCACTAGAAATTCAGACGGAATCCTTTACCTGCAGTGGTAATTCTGTATATCCAAAATGGGTGGAATCGGGTCAGAATGTTAATATATGGTGTATATACTACTGTGCCCAAAAAATAAGGACATTTGAATTTAAACTGCTCGCGTCGAAGGATTTGGAGAATTACTTTTTTTTTTAGGTTGTTAGTACTGTCAGTCACATTTATGTCAAATTTCATGTCAAAATATTCATTAGTGTTTAAGATACGTGTCGTTTTGTGAGTTTTTCGTTTTTTGCGATGTCGAAATTTGTTGAGCAAAGAATTTGCATTAAATTTTGTTTACGGAATCAATTTTCTGCTGCGGATACGTTGAGGATGGTGCAGAAAGCCTTTGGTGATGAGGCTATGTCTAAAAAAATGTTTACAAGTGGTATAGTGAGTTCCAAGCCGGCCGTGAACGTGTCGAAGACGAAGAGCGTCCAAGGCGACCATCAACCTCAACCGACGAAGCTCACGTTCAACAAACCAAAGATTTGGTGTTGAAAAACCATCGATTAACAATTAGAGACCTTGCTGATGAAATTGGCATATCGAAAGACGCAGCCAATACCATTTTGAAGGATGTTTTGGGTCTCAAGCGCGTCAAATCTCGACTGGTACCGAAAACATTGAATTTTTTGGAAAAAAGGCGTCGCGTTGAAGTGTGTGAAACGATGCTTTCCGACTACCAGGGTGTCCTGAAACGCATTATAACTGGCGATGAGACTTGGATCTATGCTTACGACCCCGAAATGCACCAACCCATACTACCCTCGTCAAACTCAACCCATATCGTTCCGCAACCACCGTATTCACCTGATCTGGCGCCGTGCGACTTCTGGCTGTTCACCAAACTCAAAAGACCGCTCCAGGGACACCGTTTTTATACGATACAGGAGATTCAAGCCGCAGCGAAGACGGAACTGAAGGACATCCCGGAAAGTGACTACAACCAGTGTTTCGAAGATTGGAAAATCCGTTGGCATAAGAGAGGGGATTACTTTGAAGGGAATGAAATTGATTTGGAAGAATAAATAATGAATTTTCAAAATAAATGCAATGTCACCTTATTTTTTGGGCACAGGTATATGTATATAAAATTGCTTAGCTTCTCTTCTAGCGACCATCTCGTTTACGTTTTACATCGTAAGATATTTCCCTGGCTTTGATTCTACCAAGTTGCAAGAGTATAAAATGGTCGGTTACACCCGAACTTACCCCTTTCTTTTCTGTTTTGATTAGTTTTTATAAGTTTATGAAATACAACGTATAGTAGGAGATCCCACCATAGTACGACCATCACCCATCGTATTACGGGATGAAAATAATTTTTATAAAAAATTTATCACATTAAAATATTAATTTCGAGGAGGTTGACTGGAAATTGTGATGCTAAGTTTAATTAATTTCTCAGCCGTGGCATCAGCATGGCTTTCTTCATTCTCAGTACCTGTTGCACAGGAATCGACATTAGATGCAATACCTTTTGAAGCTTCACCAGCGGTAGACATATCAACACGCATCTAAAAAAATAATTTTTTTGATGAAATAATAGAATTTAATACATAATTCCCTGGCGGACTTGATAAATTATAATTAAATTCCACGCGTTACTTTATTAGAAAAATAAAATATATAAAATCTGTAAAAAAAACCGTGTGAAAAAAGAGGCGTTTCCTATTGTAAAATGGGGGATACGTTCCATGTCATCTGGAAACCGTATAAGATGAAATAAAGAACTATATTTACTTCGAAAACCTGTTGTAAAAAATGTTGAAAACTATAGAATTTCAGATATGCATACAAATTGTATATTCATATGACATTTTATAGAGCATTAAAACTTAAAATACATAATTCATACAGGTGAAAAATTGGTAGATTAAGCAAAAGACCAAAGAAATCTGAAATTGGAATAGAAATAGAGAAAAAATATTTACATAGCTACATAATTATTCGTCGCCACTTGATAACAAGCGCAATTGTTTGTGACGAACTGGACTAAAGTCGGTATCGTCACTGAAGATATCCATTTCAGCAATGTAAATATCATGCGAACAAAATGTGAAGGTGAGAGTTATCGAATAAGGGGATTTCCCAGTTACTATGTACTATGTATGTTCATTTCAGCAATGGTGCTAAGTGTAGTAAAAACAAACATAATTACAAGACAGTGCTTTTGAAACCTTACAAGATTAAACATTTTTTACAAACAAATTTTTTTGTCAACCGTGTAACTTCAAATCCGTGTAAGAAGAAACCGTGTAAAAAAAGATTTTATTGTTCAATGCATTCACTTTTTTATAACACGTGGTATGATAACCACGAAATGACGCGTTGGTTAGTTTAACATCGTTGTATTTAAAGTTTTTCAATTTTCGAAAAGCCAATTTCAATGAACAATTTTTGAAAGTTTTATCGTTAAAATCCATTACAGAGTCACTTAAATAACACAGAAAACACTTTTTAGCCATTTTTGGACTAATTTATTATCAAAAAATAATATCGACACGCTATAGCAGGACGTGTTTTCTAATATTAAAATAACGTCTAGTAATGCATAACAACAGTTGCTCCGAAATAATCTATCGCTATCTTTCTCAATTTCATAAACAAAAAGCATGCGCCCTCTCCTTCTTTCGACGAAGGAGCGACACACAGCTGCAATGCTGCGTCCTTTTCTATGGCACAGAATACGTTCCTCGGACCTCTCTTTCGCACGTACTCAGCCGCACGAATTTTTCGTTTTTTAAAAAGCGACAACCGGGATTCAGCACCAATTTTTCGCAGTCAACCTTATATCATTATACTCCCAATAAAATTATCTTTATTTTGGTATAAGGTTTATCGCGTAAGTGGATAGGTGCAAATCACTATTTTTAAGTTACCTGTATGTACCTGCCTACCTTATAATTGCACCGGGAAAAAGAAGACAACCCAGTGTTTGCATATTCTATAAGCTATATACTTTCGATTAGTCTACAGTTTATTGAGTAAGAGAGTGGGTGCAATGTTTAAAAAAAAATCTTTTTTTAATTATTAATTAATTACACTTAGCATCACAATTTCCAGTTAACCTCCTCGAAATTAATATTTTAATGTAATAAATTTTCTATAAAAATTATTTTCATCCCGTAATAAGATGGGTGATGATGTGGTGTTCGGTGGTAAAAATACAAATTTAACATATTGTGTGACCAAGAGCATTATCTACTAATACAAATGCTTTTGAAGTCTAGATTCTCTTTATTGCAATACGCTTTAATTTCAGAATACAGTTTTTAAATAATAACGCCGTCATCAATGATTTCCTATTGGCTCGCCAATATACAGGAAATCAATTCTTTAATCAGCGCTTGAAAGATCCAGCATTTTCTGATTGGTAAACAAGTAACGGATTAAACTTAAAATCGTCAATACTGTTAGTCCGACTTTACTAGCTTTAAATCCTAGTGCTGATTTTTCAGTTATCAGCATAAACGTTTTCTTTAGGATACACCTGTCTCATCAACAATAAAAACTTTTTGAGTTATATCCTTCCTCCTGAATTATGGCTCTATCGGTGTGTCACTACCACATACACCGTTGTCATACGTAGATTGACTTTTGATATCATCAAATAAGCTTTTTGATTTAGCCTGAATTACCGTTTTAGTTAATGTCATTTTCTGTGCAATCTGATTTGAATCCAAATTGAAAGCAATAATATGAGTCATAGTCTTAACGTCTAAGGATGGAACAGACTCAGTAGCTTATTTTATTTGAATTCTATCTCGAGCTTGAAATGTTTTGACAGCTGCTGCAGGCAGATGAAGAGATTTGCTATGTCTCCAGCCTTTCTCCACTATCAAAGCGTCGTAAAATGTCCAATTTTATATCCCAACTTATAGTTTTTATTTGTAATTTGACCAACAGTGATATATCCACCCATTATTATTATGCTCTAAAAGGTTTAAAATTAATTTAAAAAAAACATAAAAACTTTTCTTTTATTTTCCTTAATTTATAATAAACCTTTCACTACAACTATGATTTTATAATGATTGAAAAATCTTTGCACTTCAATCAAGAATCAAATAACAATTAATGGAAACTTTATTTTGAGATTCCCTTAAATCGAAACAAAATTTAAATTTACAAAACGGAGAATTACCTTTTAGAAATTTTAAAAATCCTTTGATAAATACTGATCACAATTCGAAGAAATAAAAAAAAAAACGCAGTTTGAAAAATTCAGTAATTACACAACTACGAAAAAATGCAAAGCGAGTCGACGCATAGTGAGGTCTTAGTGTACTATAATTAGTATATATGTACGTTGCAAAATTTCCATATAAATTCTTGTAAAATATTATGCATTGCTCTATGAGCATTTTTAAATTCAAATGGCATACTTAGATATTCATATTTTCCAATATATACGGAAAATATAATAGTTCTAACGGTTGTATATATATACATATAAATGATCATTTGAAATCCCGTTGACTATCTGTCTGTCCGCCCGGCCGTACAGGCTGTAACTTGAGTAAAAATTGAGATATCTTGATGAAACATGGTACGCGTTCCTTGACAAAGAAGTAAGAAGGAGATCGGAGATACGCCCAATCGGACCACTTCAACGACTACAAAACGCCATTAACCGAGAACGTATAAAGTACCATAATTAAGTACTAAATTAAGATATAAAGCTCTAATTTGGCACAAGGGATCGCAGTAGCAAAATGAACCTGTGGGTGGAAGCTTTGAAAAAGTGGGCAAGACCCCGCCCTCTAATAAGTTTAATGTACGTGTCTTCTATACCACTAAGCTACAACAACTAAGTTTGTCTAGCCCAAATGTTATAAAAACTGCTTCCGACAGGGTGAAAATGGATGAAATCGGATGGTAACCCGACTTACTCCCAATGCAGTTTAACAGTACTGTTAAAAACTACTAAAAGGATTTGACACTAAATTGAACAGCATGCAGAAGATTTGGATAAATTTTATTGCCGTCAATCCGCATTATATTTAAGAAAATAAGTCAATAATGTATAAATCAATTCATACTTAGACTTTTAGTCAAGAATATTTTTCATATAGTATGTATATTGAAATGTGGGAATATATGTGATTGACTAGATGCTAAGCTAGACTTGACAGTTAATAAGAATACAGAAACATATCATTCAATCAATTTTTTTTTCAATCTAATTAAGGTAATTAATGAAAAACCAGTTTTATTGAAATCTGTTGACTATCGTGATTAAGTTTTTGAACTTCTTCTTCTTAATTGGCGTAGACACCGCTTACGCGATTATAGCCGAGTTAACAACAGCGCGCCAGTCGTTTCTCCTTTTCGCTACGTGGCGCCAATTGGATATTCCAAGCGTAGCCAGGTCCTTCTCCACTTGGTCCTTCCAACGGAGTGGAGGTCTTCCTCTTCCTCTGCTTCCCCGGCGGGTACAGCGTCGAATACTTTCAGAGCTGGAGTGTTTTCGTCCATTCGGACAACATGACCTAGCCAGCGTAGCCGCTGTCTTTTAATTCGCTGAACTATGTCAATGTCGTCGTATATCTCGTACAGCTCATCGTTCCATCGAATGCGATATTCGCCGTGGCCAACGCGCAAAAGACCATAAATCTTTCGCAGAACTTTTCTCTCGAAAACTCGCAACGTCGACTCATCAGTTGTTGACATCGTCCAAGCCTCTGCACCATATAGCAGGACGGGAATTATGAGCGACTTATAGAGTTTGGCTTTTGTTCGTCGAGAGAGTACTTTACTTTTCAATTGCCTACTCAGTCCGAAGTAGCACCTGTTGGCAAGAGTTATCCTGCGTTGGATTTCCAGGCTGACATTGTTGGTGGTGTTAATACTGGTTCCTAAATAGACGAAATTATCTACAACTTCAAAGTTATAACTTTCAACAGTCACGTGAGTGCCAAGTCGCGAGTGCGACGACTGTTTGTTTGATGACAGGAGATATTTCGTCTTGCCCTCGTTCACTGCCAGACCCATTTGTTTTGCTTCCTTGTCTAGTCTGGAGAAAGCAGAACTAACGGCGCGGGTGTTAAGGCATGATATCAATATCATCAGCATACGCCAGCAGCTGTACACTCTTATAAAAGATGGCACCTTCTCTATTAAGTTCTGCAGCTCGAACTATTTTCTCCAGAAGCAGGTTGAAAAAGTCACACGATAGGGAATCGCCTTGTCTGAAACCTCGTTTGGTATCGAACGGCTCGGAGAGGTCCTTCCCGATTCTGACGGAGCTTTTCGTGTTGCTCAGCGTCAGTTTACACAGCCGTATTAGTTTTGCGGGGATACCAAATTCAGACATCGCGGCATAGAGGCAGTTCCTTTTCGTGCTGTCGAAAGCAGCTTTGAAATCGACGAAGAGGTGGTGTGTGTCGATTCTCCTTTCACGGGTCTTTTCCAAGATTTGGCGCATGGTGAATATCTGGTCGGTTGTTGATTTTCCAGGTCTAAAGCCACACTGATAAGGTCCAATCAGTTTGTTGACGGTGGGCTTTAATCTTTCACACAATACGCTCGATAGAACCTTATATGCGATGTTGAGGAGGCTAATCCCACGGTAGTTGGCGCAGATTGTGGGATCTCCTTTTTATGGATTGGGCATAACACACTTAAATTCCAATCGTTGGGCATGCTTTCGTCCGACCATATTTTACAAAGAAGCTGATGCATGCTCCTTATCAGTTCTTCGCCGCCGTGTTTGAATAGCTCGGCCGGCAATCCATCGGCCCCCGCCGCTTTGTTGTTCTTCAGGCGGGTAATTGCTATTCGAACTTCTTCATGATCGGGCAGTGGAACGTCGGCTCCATCGTCGTCGATTGGGGAATCGGGTTCGCCTTCTCCTGGCGTTGTGCATTCACTGCCATTTAGCAGGCTGGAGAAGTGTTCCCTCCATAATTTAAGTATGCTCTGGGCATCGGTCACTAGATCACCTTTGGGGGTTCTACAAGAGTATGCTCCGGTCTTGAAACCTTCTGGAAGCCGCTGCAATTTTTCGTAGAATTTTCGAGCATTACCCCTGTCGGCCAGCTTATCAAGCTCTTCATACTCACGCATTTCGTCCTCTTTCTTTTTCTGTCAGCAAATGCGTCTCGCTTCCCTCTTCAACTGTCGGTATCTATCCCAGCCCGCACGTTTTGTGGTCGATCGTAACGTTGCGAGGTAGGCAGCCTGTTTTCTCTCCGCTGCGACGCGGCACTACTCGTCGTACCAGTTGTTCTTTTGCACTTTCCGAAAACCAATGGTTTCGGATGCAGCTGTACGTAAGGAGTTTGAAATGCCATCCCACAGTTCCCTTATACCGAGTTGTTGATGAGTGCTCTCAGAGAGCAGGAGTGCAAGCCGAGTAGAAAATCGTTCGGCAGTCTGTTGTGATTGCAGCTTTTCGACGTGGAACCTTCCTTGTGTTTGTTGACGTGCGTTTTTTGCTGCACAGAGGCGGGTGCGTATCTTGGCTGCAACAAGATAGTGATCCGAGTCGATGTTAGGACCTCGGAGCGTACGCACTTCTTGAACACTGGAGACGTGTCTTCCGTCTATCACAACATGATCGACCTGGTTGGTAGTTTTTCGATCCGGAGACAGCCAGGTAGCTTGATAAATCTTTTTGTGCTGGAATCTAGTACTACAAATAACCATATTTCGGGCCACGGCGAAGTCGATCAGCCTCAACCCATTTGGGGATGTTTCCTCGTGGAAGCTGAATTTACCGACCGTAGTGCCAAAGATACCTTCTTTGCCCACCCTGGCGTTAAAGTCGCCAAGCACGATTTTGACATCGTAGCGGGGCAGCCTTCATAAGCGCGCTCCAAGCACTCATAGAAGGCATCTTTGGTCACATCGTCCTTCTTTTCCGTCGGGGCGTGGGCGCAGATCAGCGATATGTTGAAGAACCTCGCTTTGATGCGGATTGTGGCTAGACGTTCATTCACCGGAGTGAATGATAGTACTCGGCGACGGAGTCTCTCTCCTACCACGAATCCAACACCAAACTTGCGCTCCTTTATATGGCCACTGTAGCAAATGTCACAAGGACCTACTCGTCTCTGTCCTTGTCCCGTCCATCGCATTTTTTGGACGGCGGTAATGTCAGCCTTTGTTTTTACGAGGACATCAACCAGCTGGGCAGCGGCACCTTCCCAATTAAGGGACCGGACATTCCAGGTGCATGCCCTGAATTCTTAGTCCTTATTTCGTTTGCCATGGTCGTCATCAAAAGGGGGGTCTCTCATCCGAGGCTGCTGTTGGTTTTTCATTGGGGTGAGCTTTTTACGTGGCGGGTCCCAAACCCAGCGCACAACCCTATGTAAGGGATGTTTCGCCTTCTCACTTTAGCTCGCCTTCGAACGGATGTTCTTAGGCTACCCAGAGGATACTTGGTCAAAGACCGGAAGTAGTGAGCTACTTGAGCCACGTGTAAAAGAATCGTTTCTGGCCACTCCCAAGTGAATGGCGATCAGAGAACTTTCCTCACGAGCGTGAACTTCTACACATGACTCCATCCTCCTTTGAAGTTTTTGAACATGCTGTTTAAAATCCTCCAATCATCAATTATATGGAACTTAAGGGAAAGCTTTCAAGCTTTGGCGGTAGCGAATACATGGATTATAGTCTGGAAATCTAAATTTTTGACTAATTCTGTTTCTAGGCTTAGTATAATTATTATAGTTCTGGAGTCCTTCCCTGTGATGAGCAAGTTCGCTGAAAATTTTTGATCATTGCTAAAGCAATAAACGAACGTTTACCACTTGAAACTGAAATAGGTAAATTACCAAATATTCTCGAAGTGATGCAAATATTTGGGAAACGTTTTCCTAATCCAATAAAATGTATAGGATTCCCAATTTGTATCATAAATTTGTACGAGGTAAATAGCTAAATTCAAATTCTTCTTTACTTCTTGATGTAGGTCGTTTCCATGTTTTTTCCTTTGTTGATGGTGAAATCTTCTCGACATGCTCTAAATTCTCTGCACTCATTTTGCATTAATTATAAATTGCTTTCCACAGGTCGAGCAGAAATTGCAAATCCTCAAAAAGACTTTCTCTAGTTCTCACTTCAGCGTCGATGTTGGCATTGATTACTTGATGAACCAAATTTCTTTCATGGTTTGTCTAGAGGATTTTAAATCATAAATAGCCATTAAAGCGGACACAAATTTGCTCATATATTTTAAAATGCCAGCAACGTTTTTATTCCTTTAACTTATTTATTTTTTAACAAAGATCTATAAATATACATAAGTGCATTGTCTTCTTTTGTTCCTTTTATTTTTTTCGTTTGAAGTTAAAAATATTGTTTAAATATTATTAAAAACTAAATGAATACTTAAAGTGCGCATAGGATTGTTTTAATTGATTAGGTTGTCAAATTAAGCGAGATTCCTGCAATTGAACGAATTGTTCAATCAAGCGAATATCGGTAGTATCGTAGATCTATCCACGGCAAAATTCAATTATCGGGGGGATACTGTATTTATTTTTACGTTGGTTGTGATTTTGCGCTCCTTCATATTTATCGCTCATGTTAATCATTACCCTAGATCTATCCACGGCAATCTTCTAATGTTTTAGAAATTAAAGCGGCAATAGCTGACCTGGTTTTTAAAAAAGTGAGAAAATGTTCCTTTATCGGCGTTATAATTTTTAACCATTCACTTCAGTTTTTCGAAAATTCGGCCCTAATTACTAATGAAAGTAAACAGTACAATTTTCATCGAAAAACTTCTAGCAATAGTTCATACAACCTCAATTGTTTCCATCGCTAACTCAACTAATTTTTTTCCTTTAATACTACTATAACATTTTATTAACATAGCATATTTCTCCAGTTTCCAAATAAAGTCACTGTGGTAATGAATCAGTTCTGTTTCAGACACAGACAAAGGGTTACAAATATGCACGTAAATGCCGCACGCATCTTCCCGCATCTCCGTTGTCACGGACAACCAATGGCCAAAACTCACGTTTTTTCAAGGAGTCAATCTGTCGAAGCGCAGTCGCGACAACAAATCACTCTTTTCCCGGTTTTGTGAATTTGCGGGGTTGTCAGTTTTCCTCCAGAGGAACATCAGAAAGTTATTTATGATTTTTAGCTTTACGTCGCATGATAAAGGCATGCTCGGGGAGATGTTACGGCGTCTGTTTTTATGAATGAAGCAAGGTCCCTTGTGGAATATGCGCCTGTGTTTATGATTTAAAATGCTTTTATTGTAAGGGTTACCACATTTGTGCTTCATTAATTTGGCTGCCATATTGAGTTGTGATGCTTATGCTATTTGAGACAATTGGTTTTTTGTAGAAAATTCAATTTTTTGTTGGTGACATATTAACATGTATACGCATATGTATGTTTGTATGCTTGTGCATTTTTTGTTCGGCAATGTATACAAATGTATAATATATGTATGCATATACAGTTGTGTTCAAAATAATAGGAGTGCATCACAATATAAAATACAAAGTTATGTTTTTCAACAAAAGCAAGAATTTTATTAATTTATTTTTTATCCACGAATTGTTCATTTTATGCAGTCTTTCTATGCATTTTCAAATTTTTATTTAACGAAAAAAAAATAAATGATTTAAATTAAAATCTCAATAATTCGGTGTTCAAAATAATAGAAGTGCATTACAAAATTCAATAAAACTAATAATAAATTAAGAAATTGGAAATTAAGACTAGTATATAAGTTAGTTTAGTTAATATTTAGTCGAGTAACCGCAATTTTTTAACCACTGTAATGGCATATTCCATTCCGTGTATGGCAGCATAACTTTTCTCCACGTACACGTACTGATCCATGGCTTCTTTTATCAGATGGATTAGTTCCACGCCGTTGTACGAGAAACTTTCCCACTATGCACCACCATGTTTGACGGTCTTAGGAGTGTATTGCGGATTATATTCCGTACAGTAGAGGCCCGCTAATCCGGATCAATTAAAACCGGCCCCTATCCGGAATATCAGGGAATCCGGATTACCAAAGACATATCAGAACTATGTACTCGTATTAAGAAAAAATATTTATAAATTTCTGTTTGTTTATTATAACAAATAATACACATGTTCCAAAAAAAAAACTTAAAACAATAAAGCATAAAAGTGAATGTAGTGAATAATAAATATGTGATCCGGATTAGAGAATACGGATAGAGAATGTCGGTCCGGATTACAAGGGACATAATAGAAATTTTGAATTTTTTAACCCTGTCCGGATTACAGTGGAATCCGGATTAGGCCGTGTCCGGATTAGCGGGCCTCTACTGTATTTGGTGGACGACGGATTATACTGGCTAGATCCTGTGCCTGCAAATAAAACTACCTTTACATTCCTCTGTCCACAAAATTTTTCTCCATTTCTCCGGTTGCCAGTTGCCATGTTCCTTGGCGCATTGGTGCCGTGCTCTAATTATGTTCCTTTGTCAACAATGGAACTTTTCGCGGACTCCGCGCATTATTATTGAATTCAATAAACTTCTGACGAACTATTACGTCACTAACATCAAAATCTAGATGCTTTTTATTTCTCAGCAATACGTAGC